>NC_091952.1:15989044-16119044 GCF_031021105.1 Erythrolamprus reginae
CCCCGCCAACTGGCATTGTCTAGTTGACGGACTTGGAGAAGGCCAACTATGTGGGACCTAACCGGTCGCTGGGATTCATGCGGCAGGAGGCGGTCCCATAGATATGGCTCCATTTGCCACCTGTGGCATGTGCGCCATAGGTTCGCCGTCACGGGTCTAGTTGTCTCCATCATGCCGAAAATTGAGGACTTTTTTTTCTGGGAAAACGATAACGTTCCTTTATTTTTTTAAAGCAAAAATCTGTTACCAGTAATACGACTCTGTTGTTGTTGTTTTTTTTTAAAGCCAGAAGTAATTCACAGGACCTGACATGGGTGCCAAACCCACATCCCTGTTTCTGCTAAGATCACAAGCAACTTGCTGCAAGTGTCTCCCTAGCAACTAGGAGATCTTAAACCGCTTTCTCCACCCACGCTGCCTTTCTTTTCTTGATCCAGGGATTTCCCTGCTTGCATACAATCACCTCTGTCTTTCTTTGTTTCCTGGGTCTCTCTCAAATCCTATTGATAGGCCTGTTACCAGGGCAACAAGGAGAAAAATATGTTCCTGCCTATTCTCACCTAGTCCAATGGTTTATTTTAGTACAGTTCAAGGCTGACTTCTAGAAGATCACAAAATAATAATAATAATTTAATAATAATTTATTAGATTTGTATGCTGTCCCTCTCCGAAGACTCGGGGCAGCTCACAACAACAGTGAATAATATACAGTGATACCTTGTCTTACGAACTTAATTGGTTCCAGGAGGAGGTTCGTAAGGTGAAAAGTTCATAAGATGAAACAATGTTTCCCATAGGAATCAATGTAAAAGCAAATAATGTGTGCAAATCCTTCAGGAAAATCCCAAACTTTAGAAGGGAGGCGAACAGAGGGCAGGGAGGAGCAGCTAAAGGGGGCGGGTGGAAAAAGCAAGGCTAGGCTAAAGGGTGAGTGGGAAGGAAGAAAGGCAAGGGGGTGCCCCTCCCTTTTCTTTCTTCAAAAGACACCCTTTCAGTGCCTCTGCAAGCACAGTTTTCCTACTTTTGTTAATGCAAACTCTTTCCCCCTCCAAGCCGCCCCTCCCTTTTCCTTCTTCAAAAGACACCCTTTCAGTGCCTCTGCAAGCACGCTGTTCTACTTTTGTTAATGCAAACTCTTTCCCCCTCCAAGTCACCCCCCCTTTTCTTTCTTCAAAAAATGGGGGGGAAAAGAAACCCCTTCATCCCAGCAGCAGCGGCTTGGATTCGTAAGGTGAAAATAGTTCGGAAGAAGAGGCAAAAAATTCTTAAACACCGGGTTTGTATCTCAAAATGTTTGTTAGAAGAGGCGTTCGTAAGACGAGGTACCACTGTATAACAAATCTAATAATTAAAAAACTCTGTCTAAATCTCTTATCATTAAAAATAACCATACAACCCAATCATACCATACATAAATCTTATTAGCAAGGGGATACATCAGTTACCCCATGCCTGGCGACATAGGTGGGTTTTCAGAGACTTGTGGAAGGCGAGGAGGGTGGGGGCAGTTCTAATCTCTGGCAGAAGTTGATTCCAGAAGGCCGGGGCAGCCACAGAGAAGGCTCTTCTTCTGGGTCCCGCCAGATGACATTCTTTAGTCGACGGGACCTGGAGAAGGCCAACTCTATGGGACCTAATCATCCACTGGGATTCATGCGGCAGAAGACAGCCCCGAAGGAATTCTGGTCCGATGCCAACATAGGGTTTTATAGGTCATTACCAACACTTTGAATTGTGACCGGAAACTAATCGGCAACCAATGCAGGCCGCAGAATTTTGATGAGACATGAGCATATCTAGGTAAGCCCATGATTGCTCTCACGGCCGCATAACAAGGAATCTTCTCTGGACCCGAAAGAGCTGGAAAATTGGGGGTTTGGTTTCCAATGCGCCATCACTGATGACCAACTAGGAAACCAATGAATGATTGATTGTTTGATTGATTGATTTATATTTGATTTATTGATTGTTTCTTCACTGCTTATTTGACCCCTATGTCAATCATTAAGTGTTGTACCTCATGATTCTCAACAAATGTATCTTTTCTTTTATGTACACTGAGAGCATATGCACCAAAGACAAATTCCTTGTATGTCCAATCACACTTGACCAGGCATAGGCAAAGTTGGCTCTTTTATGACTTGTGGACTTCAACTCCCAGAATTCCTGAGCCAATCATGCTAGCTCAGGAATTCTGGGCGTTGAAGTCCACATGTCATAGAAGAACCAACTTTGCCCACCCCTGTTTTAGACATATGTGTGATCCCCTAACTCAGGGGTAGGCAAAGTTGGTTCTTCTATGACATGTGTACTAGATTCCATGTAGGTTGCGTTGTCTTGCTCAGTTGGGCATAGCCAGTGAAGGGCCTACTACCACACTGTGGACGTGGCTTATGCAAGATGACCTGCATTTTCTTTCAACATCTGGTTGGTCACCGCACCTCAAGAAGGATATAATGGAACTGGAAAAGGTGCCAAAAAGGGCAACAAGAATGATAAAGGAAAGGCGTTTAAGGGGTGACTTGATCGAAGTGTATAAAATCATGCATGGGATAGAAAAGGTGGATAGAGAAAAATTACACTCATTATTTTCTCTATCACACAACCCTAGGACAAGGGGGCACTCCCTAAGACCCATAGGTAAGACAGCGAGGACAAATAAAGGGAAATATTTCTTCATTCATTGGTTTATGGAATTCACTTCCAGAAGAGGTCATGACGGCTGTCAGCCTTGATAGTTTCAAGGCAGGATTAGACAGATTCATGGATGCCAAGTGTATTGGTGGTTATTGAAACGGAAGTCCATGTGCCGCCTCTATGTTGGTTGAGGCAGGCAGGATTCCCTTGTGTACCATTTGTTGGGGGTCAGGGGAAAGGGAGGGTCTTGCCTTCTCTTTCTGCTCAAGATCCCCATGGACAATTGATGGGCCACTGTGTGACACAGAATGCTGGACTCGATGGGCTTTGTCCTGATTCAGCGTGGCTCTTCTTACGTTCTTATGTTCTTTATGTGCAAATTGGGTGCTCTGGGGTGAAGTTCCATTTTCGCTATCCCACTGCATTCCCCCCGGTCCGGGAAGTAGCCCTCCCCTGGACATAGCCCTGTGATATTTCTCTATGACTTTCAGATAGAAAAAAACTTGTAGCAAGAGGAATGAGAAGTAGGGGAAAAGGAAAAGAAAATGGGGAGCTCGAAAGAGATCGTCAGAAATGAATGAGAGGAAAGTCAATGGGAGTAAGTAAGTAATGCTGAGGAGACCCCGCATAACCACGTCTCTGGCACGAGGAGCCTCTTGCTATGTGAGCCAGGAGCGTCTTTTGGATTTGGCAGCGTTTTAAGAACAGGGAGGCACATGCCAAGCGGGTGCAGACTCTGCTCCGACACGGAGCAGGTTGGAATCCAGCCAGATTGGATCAGGAGCCCACCTCTTATCATAGGGACGTTTCTGGCCTCTCAGCGTTACAGGCTCTTGCTCCAACTTCTCCTGATCTTGTCACTGCAAAGACCACAAGTAACTGCAAACGTCATGGCTCTATGATGGAGCACCTAGTGAAAGGCAAGCAACAAGGGGTCCGGCCGAAGAGAATCTTTGTAGTTCAGGATTGAACTGGGGAGTCCTTGTTGTCCATGGACACCTTCCTGTAGAATCCTAGGTCTACTGTTTTCTTACAGACTTTTCATGACCAAACTAGGTAACCTAATCAGGGCTCGATCTGATGGTGTAATCTAATTTGATAATGGAACATAATAGAGCCGGGGTGGCATAGTGGGTAGATTGCTGTACTGCAGGCCAGTGAAGCTGACTGTATTTCTGAAGGTCAGTGGTTCAAATCTCATCATCGGCTCAAGGTTGACTCAGCCTTCCATCCTTTCGAGGTGGGTAAAATGAGGACCCAGATTGTGGGGGCAATATGCTGGCTCTGTTAAAAAGTGCTATTGCTAACATGTTGTAAGCTGCCCTGAGTCTAAGGAGAAGGGCGGCATAATAAACAAACAAACAAACAAACAAACAAACAAACAAATAATAAATAAATAAACAAACAAACAAACAAACAAACAAACATCTGCAAGAAAACTGAAGCTGAAGAGAGCAGCAAGGACTTCACAGCGACGATCCTGCCTGCTTCTATATCTCTCCCACCAACAGGGTTGTTAAAAATGCTGCAACAGGCATAAATGTGAGGATGGTCATGATTCACTTTTTTTCAGTCCTCTAACTCAGTGTTTTTCAACCAGTGTGCCGCGGCACACTAATGTGCCGTGAGACATGGTCAAGTGTGCCGCGAAGCTCAGGGAGAGAAAGAAAACAAAAGAGAGAGAAAGAAAGAGAGAAAGAAAAAGAGAGAGAGAAAGCAAGCAAGAAAGAAAACAAGAGAGAAAGAAAGAAAGAGAAAGAAAGAAAGAAAGAAAGAAAGAGGGAGAGAGAGAAAGAAAGAGAGAGAGAAAAAGAAAACAAGAGAAAGAAAGAGAGAGAGAGAAAGCAAGAGAAAGAGAACAAGAGAGAGAAAAAAGCAAGAGAGAAAGAAAGAAAGAAAGAAAGAGAAAGAAAGAAAGCGAGAGAGAGAGAGGGAGGGATGGTGGGAGAGAGAAAGACATAGAGGGAGGGAGGGAGAAAGAGAGCAAAAAAGAAGAAGGAAGTAAGAGAGAAAGAGGGATGGAGAGAGAGAAAAAAGAAGGGAGAGAAAGAGGGAGGGAGAAATAGAGCGAAAGGAAGGAAGAGAGAGAAATTTTTTTTGTCCAAACTTTTTTAGCCGCCACCCCCCCACTCAATGTGCCCCAGGGTTTTGTAAATGTAAAAAATGTGCCATGGCTCAAAAAAGGTTGAAAATCACTGCTCTAACTAGTCCCTATACTCATAGCCACACCCACCCGGTCACATGATCAGTTAGCCATGCCCACCCAGTCAAATGGCATGAGTCCTTCGGGATTGGGTGACATAGAAGTCAAATAAATAAATGAATGAATGAACGAACCAACAAACAAACAAACAAACAAACAAACAAACAAACAAACAAACAAACAAACAAACAAACAAAGCCTTTGGATTGTGCAAGGGGAACCTTTGCACAGGTTTGCCTGGTGCACAAACTGCGACCCTACCTGGTTTAGGCTCTTCACATGGTCACTCATGCCCTTATCACTTTGCAACATGCTTTAAATGGGGCTACCCCTGAAAAGCTTTCAGAGACTACAACCAGTCCAGAATGCAGCTATACGAGCTGCAGTAGGTGCACCTAGGTACACCCACATCATACCAACTCTCAACTGGTTCCCAATAAGTCTCTGGATGCAATTCAAGAGGTTGGTCATCACCTATAAGGCCCTACATGGCTTAGGACCACCTTTTTCCACATAGCTCCCAGCGACCAATAAGGACCCACAGTGTCAGCCTTTCTGGATCCTGTCAGCTAAAGAGTGTCAGCTGGTGGGGCCACGGCGAAGGGCCTTCTCTGTGGTAGCTCCGAATCTGGAGATCCATACTGCCCCCACCCTACTGGTCTTCTGGAAAGCCGTAAAGACTCGGCTTTGTTGACAGGCCTGAGACCATTGATCAAATGAGGTATTATTCAGATCCGACCACAAGAGATGTGAATATGGTTTTCATGGGTTTTACCTATCTTTTAAAGTGCTTTTCAGATATTGTTTTTAATTGCTGTAAGCCTCCCAGAGTCCTTAGGGAGTTGGGCGGCATATAAATCAAACTAATAAATGAATAAATAAACCATGCCCCCAAAATAAGCCACACCCACAGAACTTGTTAAAAATTTGAATCCCACAATTTGGCCCAAAGCCACTCTGAGGTCACTTTCTAAGCTAGCACCTTACCCCATTAGACCAAACTGGCTCACTGATACAACCTAATCGCATGCTATGAATAGACTGTTCTGCCGGGCTCTCTGGTATGAGCCTCCCGAAAATTCAAGAGTACAAATTTCAGATACACACACATTTGAAAATTCAAAACTATGTTCTTTATCACAAAATTAAAGCCCTTCATGGCACCGGACCAGGGTATCTACGAGACCGCCTTCTGCCACACGAATCCCAGCGACCGGTTAGGTCCCACAGAGTGGGCCTTCTCCAGGTCCCGTCAACAAAACAATGTCGTTTGGCATGCCCCAGGGGAAGAGCCTTCTCTGTGGCGGCCCCGGCCCTCTGGAACCAACTCCCCCCAGAGATTAGAATTGCCCCCACCTTCCTCGCCTTTCATAAGCTCCTTAAAACCCACCTCTGCCATCAGGTATGGGGGAACTTAGATATTCTTTCCCCCTAGGCCTTTACAATTTATGCATGGTATGTTTGTTTGTATGTATGTTTTAGTATTGGATTTGCATGATGTTTTGTACTATTGTTGTTAGCCGCCCCGAGTCTACGGAGACTCGCATACAAATCCAATAAATAAATAAGTAAATAATTTTTAAAAATTCAAAAGAAACAAGGCACCCTTTTTGTATTGCAAAGAGCACTCTTCCCCAAAACAACCTTGTAGGCTGTACAATTCCCTTAATCAGTCCTTAAGTACTTAGCTAGCAGCTGTGAAGAAACGTCACAGCCCTCCTTCTTCCACGAAGTGAGACACACACACTTTGCTCTGCTTTGGTTTCAAAGGCGTGAAAAATCAACAAACAAAGTCTGGAAAACAGCAAAGCACGGTCCTGAAGAACTGCGATCAGATAATCTTCCACAATGGCCAAACCAACACGCTGCTGTTTGTATCAGCTGCTCTAATTACTAGAGTCCCACCCAAACACAGGTGGCCTCTCTTATCTCCTGTAATATTTCCTCAATTGGTCTATTCTACGCATAACTCTGCGCCTGCGTGGGTCCAAGACCTCCGCATCCGAATCGACCGAAGATAATGGAGATTGGCTTCCTGGGCTGTGTGCCAAGCCCCCCTCTTCCAAGTCACCCCCACCTTCTTCTTCGTCCGAGGAAACTGCACTACCTGCCTCTGTCGGCAATAAAACAGGCCTATGACATGTTGATGTTTCCCCTGCATCCACCTCCACATTCCTTGGGGCAGGTGCTGAGCCAGAGCCAACCACAACATAGACAAAGAACAAACTTTCATGATTAACTGCAGATATTTTAGAATGATGATTATATCTCTACCTGACAAGCGCTTCATCATTTTCACACATAGTCTAATACTCATCTATTTCTGTGGCTTGTCTTTAATTTGAAAAAAAAAACCACCACTTCTTCCTCTCCCCACAATCTTTTCAAAAACACAGATCATATGAAAACCCTGAACTCAAGGTCATTCATTTGGGGAGGGAGGGTAATAAAAATGATTTACTAACCTAAGTAAATTGCTGAAGGAAATGATTAACTGTATTTAAGGACTTAATCAAAACATCTTCGGTAAGATGCACCATTCATTCTTTCATCCTTTGTTCGCTTCTTTCTGGGATGCGTGAACTCAAAATCTTTCATTTGAAATTCTGTCAGAAGTTTTGCCTGAAGGACAATCCTCACATTTGCTCCAGAGCTGGCTTTATGGGTAATCTGGGGGGCCATGCTAAATCTCTCAAGATAAAAAATAGATGTAAGATGAAATGAGAACATTCAGAGTGTTCATTTATTTCAGAAACAGACTTCAGTCATTCCGCCCCTATCTCCCCTTTAGATGATTAGTACATGACAATAAGTACAGCTCCATTCACAGTTCACAATATTCAGGCCTGTTGTGCTAGGAAGAAAAGTAAATGAAATTTTAGAGCTCCATTTAAATTCTATATTAAATTCTATATTTTAAAAAAAGAACTGTGTTCTTTTTGCTGACGATGTAAAGCTTTTCAACACCACTCACAACACATTTATTCTCCAAAAAGACCTTGACTTTGTCTCAGATTGGTCTAACACCTGGCAACTTCAAATATCAACCAACAAATGCTGTACCCTCCACATCAGCAAAAAGAATCCAAACCTCACATATAAACTGAATAAACAAAATCTCACAGCCAACCCCCACTCAGTAGAAGACCTTGGAATACTTATATCAAATGACCTAAGTGCTAAAGCCCACTGCAACAATATCGCCAAAAAGGCTTCTAGAGTTTTTAACCTGATCCTACGTAGCTTATGCTCCGGCAATCTCACACTACTCACAAGAGCCTAAAAACTTTTGCCAGACCCATCCTTGAATACAGTTCATTTGTCTGGAACCCATACCACATCTCGGACATCAACACCCTTGAAAATGTCCAAAGATACTTCACCAGAAGAGCCATTCACTCCTCCACTCGAAACAGAATACCCTACAAAACAGACTATCAATCCTAGGTCTAGAAAGCTTAGAACTATGGCGCCTAAAACACGATTTAAGTATTGCCCACAAGATCATATGCTCCAACGTCCTACCAGTCAATGACTACTTCAGCTTCAACTGCAACAACACAAGAGCACGCAACAGATTCAAACTTAATATTAACCGCTCCAAACTTGACTGTAAAAAATATGACTTCAGCAACCGAGTTCTCTAAGCGTGGAACTCATTACCTGACTCAGTAGTGTCAACCCCTAACCCCCAACATTTCTCCACAATTGACCTCTCCAGGGTTCTAAGAGGTCAGTAAGGGGCATACATAAGTGCACTAGTGTGCCTTTCGTCCCCTGTCCAATTGTCTTTCCTTTATCTCACATATCATATATATTTTCTTCCTTTCATATATCTTCTCCTCTATTTTTACATATTATCTTTATATATATTGCTTCATGTCTATTCTCTTCCATATGTATTGTGTATTGGACAAATGAATAAATAAATAAATAAATAAATAAATAAATAAATAAATAAATAAATAAATAAATAAATAAATAAATAATAAAATAAATATAAATTCCCTTCAGGTAATAATAAGTCCAAGTCTGTTAACCATGAAATGGAACATCATGTCCAATGATGCTCAAGTAAAACACTCACAGTCATATTGAGGAGGTTTAAAAAAAAAAACCCTGATCCAAATCAGAACACTTGGATACACAAGCTACAATATTGTGGTGAAATGAACACCGGGGAAGAGATTCATTACTGGACAAGGATGTTCAGAAAAGATTGCTGGGAAAGAAGAACAGATGAGAAAGTAACTCAGCATGATGCTGTGCTGATTTTGGGTGATAAGTAGCACAAGGGTTCAGAATTTTTTATTATTTTATCTGACAGCAATAAAGAGAATTCTTTATGGAATTCTTGCTGTGCCTGATTGTTCAGTCGCCCGAACTCGAGGGCTATCAAACATGCCAGGCAACAGATCATATTTATTACTGTAAAATGTGGAAGAAGTCAATTACAGAAGTTCCTAACCTACCATCGTCTTATGCCCAGTTCTCTATCAAAGAATATTGTGTCTCTCTGCTGTGTTATATCATACAAAGTCATAAAAGAGAGTAAAATGACACATATTGTAGACTAGTCTGAAGATCACTGTGAAGAAAGGAAGCTTGGCTGCATAGCTAGAGGTATAACAAGCAGGAAGAGGGAGATTGTGATCCCGCAGTAGAGAGCGCTGGTGAGACCACGTTTGGAATACTGTGTCCAGTTCTGGAGACCTCACCTACAAAAAGATATTGATAAAATTGAACGGGTCCAAAGACGGGCTACAAGAATGGTGGAAGGTCTTAAGCGTAAAACGTAACAGGAAAGAGTTAATGAACTCAATCTGTATAGAAGGGAAAGGGGGGACATGATTGAAACATTTTAATATGTTAAAGGGTTAAATAAGGTTCATGGGGGAATTGTTTTTAATAGGAAAGTGAATACAAGAACAAGGGAGCGAAATCTGAGGTTAGTTGGGGGAAAGATCAGAAGCAACGAGAGAAAATATTATTTTACTGAAAGAGTAGTAGATGCTCTGGGGTGCTCCAATAGCAGGTAAGAAGAAGGGTCCTTCACTGGATTTGGGGGTTCTCCGAATTGCGCAGAATATTAACTAGAGCAGTGATTGCGAACCTATGGCACGGGTGCCACAGGTGGCACACGGAGAATATCTGCTGGCACCGAGCCGTTGCCCTAGCTCAGCTCCAACATGCATATGTTTACCGGCCAGCTGATTTTTGGCTCACACAGTGGCTCTGGGAGGGTGTTTTTGGAGTCTTTTGAGTCTGCGGCGGGGCGAAACACAAGCCTACCGGCCTCCAGAGGGGCTCCGGGGAGCAGGGAAAGCTGTTTTTGCCCTCCCCGGTGTTGTGGTTAGCTGTGGCCCAGCTCCTGCCCCAAGGACTGTGGATGTGGGGGAGACATCCATATGCTGCAGGCCTGTTTTGCCCCCGGTGGAATCTGCTGATGAAGGCTCCTCTGACCAAGAAGACATGAGTGACAGGGAGGAGGAGAGATTGGCAGACAGCTCAGAAGGAGATCAATTATCTAGCTCCTCCTTGGATTCAGAACAAGAGTTAATGATACAGCCACGCATGCGGAGAGCGATGCATAGGCAACAACAACTGAGAGATTATTATCAAAGAAAATGAGGCCACCTGTGGTTGGGTGGGGCTGTGGTCATTAGTGAGGCTGCTATAAATAGCAGCCTGTGGGTTTGGCCATTGTGGAGGATTATCTGATCGTTGTGTTTCGTGACTGCTTTACTGACTTTGACCTTTTGTGTGCTGATTTTTCCCCGCTTTGAAACTAAACCGGAGCAAAGTGGGTTTCACTGTGTGAAAGAAGAAGGACTGTGAATTGCCTCACAGCTGCAAGCTAAGTATCACAGAACTGATAAGGGACTTGTACAAATTACCAGTTTGTTTGGAGACGAGTGCTCTTTGTTATACCAAAAGAGGGCTTGGTTTAAGTGACTTTTCATTATAAAGAACATTGTTTTGAGTTTTCAAACATGTGTGTGTCTGAAATTTGTACCTGTGAATTTTTGGGAGAAGTCTACCAGAGAGCCCAACAGAACACCCAGGCATTGAGTTATGCATGGTGGGCACATGCACGATAGTGGACACACATGCTCTATCGGCACCCGAGGAAAAAAATTTTCGCCATCACTGAGCTAGATGTTCTCCTGAACTTCTGCTAATTCCCAGCAGCTCACCCCTGGTTAGGACTATCAAAAATAGTATAGGAGCCTACATTCTAATAAATAGAAATACACATAAGTCAAGGTTGTAGGTGTTTTTGTCCACATGAACACTCTAATTTAGGACTGAAGTGCTTCTCTGAAGTATTTGCTCCCATCTTTATGAGTTCTCTAAGTACGTGAAATACCATGCTTGAATCTGGGGTGCGTATGCCACACTTCTGGAGGGAGGGGGAAAATTTCTTCATTCCCGCAGCCATCTGGACATGTTTATACGTGCAGCGGAAAAGAGGACACATTGACAATTCTTTGCCATTAAATAAACTTGCACTCCCAATTTGGAAATAGGTAATTATATTTAGCTTTTCTCTGAAAATGCAGAAATGTCTGTCGCTGGCCTTGAGCCTACACCAATTAATCTCAAGTATAAGTGACTATAGAAATTGCGACTGATTAAAAAAAAATGCTTCTTGGATGCTGGTTTCGTGCATCGATGCTCACATTTTAAGTACAACTGGAGGAGTGGAGTAAACGGAACTCTGCAAATGCAGCAACATGCCGATGGGTACTTGGAAGACAAAAGAATGACGAGAAATCGGAAGTTGGTTGTCATTTTTGACTGGGCTACAATAAACATTTATGCTAGAATGAGAACTAATGTGCACTTAGAGCCGGAATATGCTACTTTCCCACAAACACAAACAATAGATTCACAAAGAAAGTATATTTAGGATGGTAAAATTTCCTCCTGGGCCATTAAAGTTTTACTTGGTATTTTTGATTCCGTGGTGAAATTATTGACCCCCATGGAGAGGGTCCGCAACTTGGGCATCCTCCTCGATCCACAGCTCACATTAGAGAAACATCTTTCAACTGTGGCGAGTGGGGCGTTTGCCCAGGTTCACCTGGTGCACCAGTTGTGGTCCTATTTGGACCGGGAGTCACTGCTCACAGTCACTCATGCCCTCATCACCTCGAGGCTCGACTACTGTAATGCTCTCTACATGGGGCTACCTTTGAAAAGTGTTCGGAAACTTCAGATCGTGCAGAATGCAGCTGCGAGAGCACTCATGGGCTTTCCTAAAAATGCCCATGTTACACCAACACTCCGCAGTCTGCATTGGTTGCCGATCAGTTTCCGGTCACAATTCAAAGTGTTGGTCATCACCTATAAAGCCCTTCATAGCACTGGACCAGGGTATCTACGAGACCGCCTTCTGCCGCACGAATCCCAGCGACCTGTTAGGTCCCACAGAGTGGGCCTTCTCCAGGTCCCGTCAACAAAACAATGTTATTTGGTGGGGCCCAGGGGAAAAGCCTTCTCTGTGGCAGCCCCGGCCCTCTGGAACAAACTCCCCCCGGAGATTAGAATTGCCCCCACCCTCCTTGCCTTTCGTAAGCTCCTTAAAACCCACCTCTGCCGTCAGGCATGGGGGAACTGAGATATTCTTTCCCCTTAGGCCTTTACAATTCATGTATGGTATGTTTGTATGTATGGATATTTGGCTTTACAATAAGGGTTTTTAGTTGTTTTAGTATTGGATTTACATGCTGTTTTTTTGTTACTGTTGTTAGCCGCCCCGAGTCTACGGAGAGGGGCGGCATACAAATCCAATAAATAGATAGATAGATAGATAGATAGATAGATAGATAGATAGATAGATAGATAGATAGACAGACAGACAGACAGACAGACAGACAGACAGACAGACAAACAAACAAACAAACAAACAAATAAATTTCTAAAATCAAGATGGTGCGCTCTCAGGAATTGCTAAAGAAAATTGAAAACAGACATTGCAGACACAGTGGGAGTAGTAAGTTTATGCACTATTTATTGAATACTTAATCGTTTTTTTATTGTCCTTCCTTCTCTAGTACCTTAATATTATCCTTAATGATTTTTAAAATAGGAAAGAATTAAATAATATGTTTTTACACATAAACACTTTAATCATTTTAATCATTATGTAGAACTGAATTTTTATAGCAGTTAAAGAAAATTGAGCTACTTGGGTAATCAGTTATCATATTGAACCTTGTACAAAACCTTAAAATGTTTCTGTGCTCCTCAACAAATCATGCTGTCTATCATTAGTCTTTTTTGTGGCTGTTCAAATAATGTGACTTAATCAACTGAAAAAGAGTCCCAGCACCTATTTGAAAACTTATCTTGGTTAGTAAGCCACTCCTACCCAGTCACATGACCTTTAAGCCACTCCCAATCATGGTTGTCAAACCACTCCCACCTGGTCACATGGCCGACAAGCCACTCCTACCTGGTCACATGAATATCAAGCCACACCCACAAAATAAGCCATACCCACAATATTTCCTAGGATATTTTATTTTTCTGGGAGAGGAGTGGATGCTAACTTCCCACAGTTTAGACCCCCCCCCCATTCTATAAGGAAGATGACAGCCATATAGGAGCCGAGGTGGCACAGTGGGTAGAGTGCAGTACTGCAGGCCACTAAAGCTGACTGCTAGATTTGCAGGTCAACAGTTCAAATCTCATCACCGGCTCAAGGTTGACTCAGCCTTCCATCCTTCCGAGGTGGGTAAAATGAGGAGCCAAATATTGTGGGGGCAATATGCTGGCTCTGTTTAAAAAGTGCTATTGCTGACATATTGTAAACCGCCCTGAGTCTAAGGAGAAAGGTGGCATTAAAAAATCGAATAAATAAATAAAAATCTCGGAGTTTGTTCAAGATGGTGCTGTTTCATCATGTTCAGTTGAAATTAACACTAACTCTTAGCCAGCTTTGTCCTACGTTCCAATAAATCTGAACCAGACAAAGCTGCCCAGAGAATGATGGGACCTCACAGAGCCCTGTGATCCTTTGTCCCTCCTCAACAATGTGTAAAGAGCTGGAACTATGTAAAAGGAGAATAGAATAGAATAGAATAGAATAGAATTTTATTGGCCAAGTGTGATTGTGAATGAGGAAACCCTGATAAGCAGCAACCAAAGAAAATCCAAGCTGGCTTAAAAGAATTGAGTATGTTGGGGAGCATATTTATAGAGTAATTCTGGAGGAGGAATTTCCACTCTGAGTAATTTCTTATATTGAAATTGCTTCTTCCAGCAGCAGTCTAATGTGGGGCGCATTCAGTAAAGCTCTTGACATTTCAGGTCCTTTGATTTCTCCTTCCTGTATCACCAGAGGCATATTTATAATCCTAAGGGTCTTTTTGACCTCTTCGTATGGAAAGTGCCTTGGTAAAATAAATAATACGTACCCTGAGGAAATAAATTCTATTCAGCATGAGGTTATCATAGAGCGCTCTTAAAGGTCAGACATTTTCATAACTGTTAAAATGTGGCTAATTGACCGAAAATGGACAGAACAAAAACTCCACCCACCCTTTCCTAATTAAAAGAAACAATAAAGCTTGCCTGTGTCATATATTGCATAAGCCTCTTATATTAGTCAGTTGACAAAAGTCAACATGAAAATTGACCTAAGGAGAATTAAGGAGGACATGAAGAAATACAATAGGCTACTACAATTGGAAGAGATTGTTTAGTCTCTTTAGTCAATATAGGAATCCAACTTCAAATGTATTTAAGATACTGCTTCTAGCTTCCAAAAAAGAGATTGAAACTTTAGAAAGAGTGAAGAAGAGCAACAAAGATGATTAGGGGATGGGAGGCTCAAACATATAAAGAATAGTTCCAGGAACTGGGTAAGTCTAGTTTGATGAAAAGAAGGACTAGGGGAGACAAGATAGCAATGTTACAATACAGTGGTACCTCGACATACGAGTTTAATTCGTTCCAGACCCGAGCTCGTAAGTCAATCAACTCGCATCTCAAACGAATGTCTTTAGACTTTGTTTTTCACGCCGAGATAACCAGAAGCAAGGAGATTCTTGCGCCACCAAGCAGAAGCTCAGCTTGTATCTCGAATTTGAGCTCGGGTGTCGAACAGAAATTTCAATCACATCGTGGCTCGTAACTTGGAATACTCGCATGTGGAGCAGCTCATATCTAGAGATACTACTGTATCTCAGGAGTTGCTTCAAAAATGTCCCGTTTTTGCTGAAAAATTGGGTGCGCAGAGGGTTTGGGAGGCCTGCAGAGAGCTCCTAGGGGCTGAGGGAAGGGAAAATGCCCCAGTTTCTGCAAAGAATGCTCCATTTTCACCTGTTTTCCCCTCAAAATGGGGATATTTTTGCCTTCCCCCAGTCCCCAGGAGCATTCTGCAGGCCTTTCGAACCCTCTGTACACTCCATTTTTTGAAAAAATTGAGCCCATTTTCCTTAAAAATGGACATGAGGGCAGGGCTTTGGGAGGCCAAAAATGACTGTATTCGGTGTATAAGATGCACCAACATTTTCACCCTCTTTTAGGGAGGAAAAGGTGCACCTTATACTCCAAATAATATGGTAAGTGGAGTGAGGAAGCAGTTTACAGAGTCAGTGTCTTGCCCCTCAACAATCTGGGCCCTCATTTTTACTTACCTCAGAAGGATGGAAGGCTGAGTCAAACTTGAGTCTGGTGAGATTCGATCTGCCAAATTGCTGGCAGCTGGTGATCAGCAGAAATAGCCTGCAGTTTTGCACTCTAACCACTGCACCACTGCGGCTCCTATCCCTGGCTCTAACCACAGTGCCACCACTGCTCATCATGCTATGCAGTATATTCTTTTATTTCCATCATGCCACTTCTTTTGCATATAAATCCTGCACATTTTAGACTGACCCACTTTTGCAGCAATCCAGCAGCAGCCTTTTTCCTAAGGGGGCTTTAGGATTCAGGCATGGAAGCCTTAATGAGATGCAAGACTAATCCTGTAGGACTCTGTGAGAAGATGAGACAGAGCTGTAAAACTTGACATTTTGTCACAGAAATCTCTTTCTAGTCCACTGTCCCACTGTATTTTCAGAGCTGACCAATTAATGCAGTTAGGGGATTTTAAACCTAGACTTTGGAGAGTCCCTATCTCTGGTGGAAATGAATATTACTTAATTCATTTTAACATATGTGGAGCAATTTGAGAGAAGAACATTTCTGCTGAAATTGATGAGCTAGGAGAAGAGCAAGTTTAGCTGGAAAGTGAAGTTAAATGTGGCATCAGTTTGGAATCGTTGTGTTGCCATAAGTACCCAAGTCCACACACTCACTCGCCATGAATTCTGTTGACCACTATCTATCGCAGTGGTGTCAAACTCAAGCCCCAGGGGCCAGATCCAGCCTACAGGGTACTTAGATCTGGCCAGCGGAGCCACCCTGAAAACAACAAGCAAGTAGAATGCTTGGCTGCATAGCTAGAGGTATAACAAGCAGGAAGAGGGAGATTATGATCCCGCTGTATAGAGTGCTGGTGAGACCACATTTGGAATACTGTGTTCAGTTCTGGAGACCTCACCTACAAAAAGATATTGACAAAATTGAACGGGTCCAAAGACGGGCTACAAGAATGGTGGAAGGTCTTAAGCATAAAACGTATCAGGAAAGACTTCATGAACTCAATCTGTATAGTCTGGAGGACAGAAGGAAAAGGGGGGACATGATCGAAACATTTAAATATGTTAAGGGGTTAAATAAGGTTCAGGAGGGAAGTGTTTTTAATAGGAAAGTGAACACAAGAACAAGGGGACACAATCTAAAGTTAGTTGGGGGAAAGATCAAAAGCAACATGAGAATATATTATTTTACTGAAAGAGTAGTAGATCCTTGGAACAAACGTCCAGCAGACGTGGTAGATAAATCCACAGTAATTTAAACATGCCTGGGATAACCATATATCCATCCTAAGATAAAATGCAGAAAATAGTATAAGGGCAGACTAGATGGACCATGAGGTCTTTTTCTGCCGTCAGACTTCTATGTTTCTGTGTAGCAAAGAACAAGCCCATGGCCCTTTTGCCAGTGAAAACAAAGCTTGGGAGGGCTGCATGCAGCCTTCCCAAGCTCCATTTTCACCGGCAAAGGTTTTCAAGAGGCCATGGCAACCAAAAACTCGTTTTCGTTGGCAGAGTGCTTGACCACAACAAGTGCCTCTGATACGAGTGACATAGAGCTGTCCAAGCCCACTCTGACCATGCCTACCCAAGCCTCCCAAGGTCAAACGCAACCCTGATGAAGCCCTCAATTAAATCAAGTTTGACACCCCTGATATAGCACAACTAGATCTATAGTCTACGGAGAGGGGTGGCATACAAATCTAATAAATAAATAAGTAATAAATAATTAAACTTTAGTTTTGACCATTAGTGGACTAGATTTTTGTATAGAGGTAGCAGCAATAAACTCTTCTATGCTTTAAATTCAATGAATGATCCTGCTTATTTGCACCTGGCATTAATCTACCTTAGGGGTATCAAACTGGAACTGATCCATGGGGTAGTTAGATCTGGCCTGTGAGGCTGTCCTGGAAACAGCAAAGGACCAGTCTGTGGAGCCTCTGCCAGTGAAAACAGAGCCTGCAAGCAGCCCTCCCAAGCTCTGTTATCTTTAGTAGGGGGCTCCAGGAAGTATTGCAGCCGATAACAGAACTCAGGAGCCTGTCTTCACTGGCAGAGTTCTTGGGCCATCACAGGTACCCCTGACACGAGTGATGTCAAGCTGGACATTTCATAAAGGGGTCAATGACCAGAAAAGTTTGGAGACTTTTTCTATAGAGCCATGATGGCGAACCTATGGCATGTGTGCCGCAGATGGCACATGGAGCCATATTGGAGGGCACACGAGGCATTGCCGTAGATCAGTTCCAGCACACATGTGCACACTGGCTAGCTGAATTTGTTCTTGTATTCACTTTCCTATTAAAAACAATTCCCCCACGAACCTTATTTAACCCTTTAACATATTTAAATGTTTCGATCATGTCCCCCTTTCCCTTCTGTCCTCCAGACTATACAGATTGAGTTCATTAAGTCTTTCCTGATACGTTTTATGCTTAAGACCTTCCACCATTCTTGTGGCCCGTCTTTGGACCCGTTCAATTTTGTCAATATCTTTTTGTAGGTGAGGTCTGAATTTTTGCCCTTCTTTTTGGCTGCTTTCACTCTCCGCTGACTTCAGGGAAGCCTCCTGAAGCCCAGGGACAGTGAAAAATGTCCAACCGGTCCAACCAGAAGTTCAGAAACAAACCTCCGGTTGGCCCATGGGGTGGTTTTCACTCTTCCCAGGCTTCAGGAAAGCCTCCTGAAGTCTGGGGGGTGGCAAAAAACAGCCCAACGGGCCAGACAGAAGTTCATTGTCAAACTTCTGAAAGGCAGGTTTGGCCGTTATTTGCCTTCAGGAGACTTCAGGAGTCTGTTGTGAGGACTGTGAATATGTGCTGGGGACAGGGTGTTGTGTGCATGCTGGGGCCAGTGGAGGGGGGGTCTGCACATTTGGGTGGGAATGGGTGTGGGCATGCATGTGTACACACCCTTTTGGCACACTAACTGTTCTGTCGGGCTCTCTGGTAGACTCCTCCCAAAAATTCACAGGTACAAATTTCAGACACACACACGTTTGAAAATTCAAAACAATGTTCTTTATAATGAAAATTCACTTAAACTAAGCCCTCTTTTGGTATAGCCAAAAGCACTCGTCTCCAAACAAACTGGTAATTGGTACAAGTCCCTTATCAGTTCAGTGATACTTAGCTTGCAGCTGTGAGGCAATTCACAGTCCTTCTTCTTCCACAAAGTGAAACACACTTTGCTCTGGTTTAGTTTCAAAGTGGGGAAAAATCAGCACACAAAAGGTCAAAGTCAGTAAAGCAGTCATGAAACACAACGATCAGATAATCCTCCACAATGGCCCAACCCACAGGCTGCTATTTATAGCAGCCTCACTAATTACCACAGGCCCACCCAACCACAGGTGGCCTCATTTTCTTTGATAATAATATCTCAGTTGTTGTTGCCTATGCATCGCTCTCCGCATGTGTGGCTGTATCATTAACTCTTGTTCTGAATCCAAGGAGGAGCTAGATAATTGATCTCCTTCTGAGCTGTCTGCCACACTCTCCTCCTCCCTGTCACTCATGTCTTCTTGGTCAGAGGAGCCTTCATCAGCAGATTCCACCGAGGGCAAAACAGGCCTGCAGCATGTGGATGTCTCCCCCACATCCACAGTCCTTGGGGCAGGAGCTGGGCCAGAGCTAACCACAACACTAACCAACAAAGGTTCGCCATCATTTCTATAGGATGATGTAAACTAAGAGTATCTTCCCCTGCCTCCAACCATCAAATAAGCTCAGAACTATCAAAAACAGCCAGTGGAAAAGCAAATCCTTTCACCAGAGAAGATTAAAAAAAATAAGATAGATTTCAACATTAGTGCCAATGTCCAAACCTAATAGTGCCACTGAATTGAATTGTAATTTTCTAAGATGAGATGCCTTAGAAATCCAAGAAATAAAGCATGATTCACTAACACAGCAAAATAGCTTTCAAAACCATTTAAAACTACCCTATTCATGGAGCAAGATGAATACCCAGCACTTATTTTTAGCCAGAGAACTGCTCAGAACATACATGGCAACCTTCTTTATCCTTACGTAATGAGTAGGAAGAGTTAAATTCTCACTTGGAGATCTTACTTTTCAATGCTGTCTTGAGCTTCTGGGGGTCAAACGACCCTTTCACAGGGGTCACCAAAGACCATCAGCAAACACACATTTCCAATGGTCTTAGGAACCGAGACACCACTCCTATATGTCTGTACTATGGGAACTTCTGAGCATGCACAGAAGCTGAATTTCTGGTGCTGCGCAATAAAATAAAATAAAATAAAATAAAATAAAATAAAATAAAATAAAATAAAATAATAAAATAAAATAAAATAAAATAAAATAAAATAAAATAAAATAGAATAGAATAGAATAAAATAAAATAAAATAAAATGTAAAATAAAGTAAAGTAAAGTAAAAAAGTAAAGTAAAGTAAAGTAAAGTAAAGTAAAGTAAAGTAAAGTAAAGTAAAGTAAAGTAAAATAAAATAAAATAAAATAAAATAAAATAAAATAAAATAAAAAATACCCAGAGCCCAGAAGGGAAAAAAAGAAAGAAATTCAAAATTTTTCTACCGGTTCTGCGTATCTGACCGTACCCGTAGGAGCCCATCACTGGGCAGATGGGATCCAGTTAGTTCTTGGA
Source organism: Erythrolamprus reginae (assembly GCF_031021105.1). NCBI lineage: Eukaryota > Metazoa > Chordata > Lepidosauria > Squamata > Dipsadidae > Erythrolamprus > Erythrolamprus reginae. Next base: position 16,009,168 of record NC_091952.1, read on the forward strand.
TGAACAACCATCAAAAATTCCTAGAGCCAATAATAGCAGTTGGCTACCCTTGTTCCTCCCCTGTATTTTCCCTTCTCTCCCCCTCCTCCTTTTCTTTTTCCTTTTTATTTCTTGCTACTATTTAATCTATACTCATGTAGGACTATAAGCAGGGGTGGGCTGCTGCCCAGACGGGTTGGAACGCAGCGGGGTAGCAAAAATGGAGCTCCACCCCAGAGCACCCAATTTGCATTGAAAGCTGAAAGAAAATGCAGGGCATCCTGAATAAGCCACGCCCACAGTGTGGTAGTAAAAAATTTGGTAGCCCTTCACTGACTATAAGTATGTTTATTGATGCTTCGTATTTTAATTGTTTATATTTTAATTGTTCAAATAAATTATTTTTAATTAAAAAAAAAAAACTCCTAAGGGCTGTAGGCTAGGCTAAGAAGTCCCAAAAGTATCTATACGGAAAATGATGACCCAGCTCTTCCCAATACTTTCAAGAAAACAGCTAGTTATAATGAGTCAAAATGCGTCACTGGGTTTCAAGGTGTCTTTAACCCTTACCTCGAGGCATTTTCAGTTTCTAAAGATTGTTCTTTTCAATAATGCCAAAGCACGGCCTCCCTCAGGCCTCGGCTATTGCAATAGTTCTTGTGTATTTCCAGTCTATTGTGTGTTTCCAATGGGTCACTGATGAGTAGAATCCCCCTATGGGCTAATGAGGCATTTCTTCGAATTAAATTAAGTTCCCTCCTGCTAAATTATCAGCATTGTGTTCGGTGGCTTGGCTGTGTACAGCAGGGGTAAAGTGACTGTTCAGTACATTACAGGTAAGGAAAAAGTGAAGGTTTAGCCATAGCCCTTAGACTTATATACTGCTTCACAGTGCTTTACAGCCCTCTCTAAGCAGTTTACAGACTCAACATATTTTCCCCAACAATCTGGGTCCTCATTTTGTCCACCTCGGAAGGATGGAAGGTTGAGTCAACCTTGAGTTTGGTGAGATTTGAACTGGTGAACTACAGCCAGCAGTCAGCAGAAGCAGCAGCTTGCAGTACTGCACCCTAACCACTCTGGACAGTTTCCCTGTTCAACTCTAGGGCATGGTGCTCATCTCCAAGGGAGGTAGCGTTGTTGGAGGACATTTATTTTATTTTATTTTATTTTATTTTATTTTATTTTATTTTATTTTATTTTATTTTATTTTATTTTATTTTATTTTATTTTATTTTATTTTATTTTATTTTATTTTATTTTATTTTATTTTATTTTATTTTATTTTATTTTATTTTATTTTATTTTATTTTATTTTATTTTATTTTATTTTATTTTATTTTATTTTATTTTATTTTATTTTATTTTATTTATTCATTTATTAGATTTGTATGCCGCCCCTTTCCGAAGACTCGGGGCGGCTAACAACAATGAAAAGACAATGAAAACAAATCTAATATTAAAAAATAATCTAAAAAACCCCCAATTTAAAGAACCACTCATACATACAAGCACACCATGTATAAATTCTATAAGCCTAGGGGGAAGTGAAATTTCAATTCCCCCATGCCTGACGACAGAGGTGGGTTTTAAGGAGCTTGTGAAAGGCAAGGAGGGTGGGGGCAATTCTGATATCTGGGTGGAGCTGGTTCCAGAGGGTTGGGGCCGCCACAGAGAAGGCTCTTCTCCTGGGTCCCACCAAACGACATTGCTTAGTCGATGGGACCCGGAGAAGGCCAACTCTGTGGGACCTAACCGGTCGCTGGGATTCGTGCAGCAGAAGGTGGTCCCGGAGATATTCTGGTCCGATGCCATGAAGGGCTTTATAGGTCATAACCAACACTTTGAATTGTGACTGGAAATTGATCGGCAACCAATGCAGACTGCGGAGTGTTGGTGTAACATGGGCATACCTAGGGAAGCCCATGATTGCTCTCGCAGCTGCATTCTGCACGATCTGTAGTTTCCGAACACTTTTCAAAGGTAGCCCCATGTAGAGAACATTTTCCATGATCATGTCATCAGCATGGCTGAGTCGTAGGTGGCCTAGAGGTGGAGCTCTCACCTCACAATCAGGAGGCTGTGGGTTTGATCCTAGGTAGAGATAGATACCACTGGGACATGTGAGGCAGAAGACGGTCCTGTAAGTAGTATGATCACATGAATGCAGAATACTACAACAAATGATAAAGCTGGCTTGCCTAATATGCCCAAAATTATGGGGAGATATTCTATATTTACAACAGTCGGGGTGCTTTATCGGCCATTATAACTCAGAAAAGTCAAAAAAATGACTAGTTTTAATTTGAGGACTATGTGTATAGCAGGGGTCCCCAACCTCTTATTTGCAAGCAAGCTATACAAAGAGGATTCACACTGACCCGCCACTTAAGCAGCCTAGTTGCCCTCTCTCCCCTCCCCAGGCCATCAAGCCACAAAGATTGGGGACCGCTGCTGTAATGTCCGAGGGTGTGAACAATCAAGCAACCTCAGGTCCCATTTGCACCCAGGACTGAACATGATTGACTGCCTCACTGAGAGCAGCTGCATAGAGTCTTCGTACTTTGTTCCATGTTTCTTGTATTGTTGTAATAAAGCTTGTCTTTCTTTTAACTTGGCTGGTGAGTCTTCAAGTACTTTACAGCTGGTGTATAGGATACTACCAGTGAAGGGCTACCAAAATGTTTACTACCACACTGTGGGCATGGCTTATGCAGGACGCCCTGCGTTTTCTTTCAACATCTTTCAGTGCAAATTGGATGCTCTGGGGTGGACCTCCACTTTCGCTACCCCACTGCGTTCCCCCCCAAAATCCAGGCAGTAGCCCACCCCTGTATACTACTCTTTATGTATTGATGTCTACGTGCATTTGAGTAGTTAATGAATGTGCTTCAAAACAGCGGCTTCTCAAAGAACCCAAAGTAAGAGAACAAAGAGCGAACTCAGATGCAAAGCAAATTGGACGATAATCAATTTTTTTTCCTCAAGTAATTCTGGATTGAATTCTCAATGTCCTAAGTTTTTCCCCCTCCAGAATAACCTTGAAGTCCACTACTAAGCCCTGAATAAAAGATGAGCATATCTCCTTGAGAATAAAGTAAAAGGTCCATGAGTTTTAGCACAGCCATATTGACATAATATTGAGTATAAATAGCTCTCAAATCTGGCCACCTTCCAGTCATTTTAAACAGTGCATCAGGCTGGTGAGTAGGTGGCATAAGGAACCCCCCAGCCACCCCCACCCACCGGTTCTCAGGATGGCTACTTCTAATTTATATTGTGCATTTCTAATTTAATTATGGAATTATCTCCATCCCATTTTTTGGTCGCACTCAAACAAAGTAAGTGTCAAATTTGATGAGTGGTCCGATATGTGTTCAAAGCTGGAAACTAAAATCATCCTTCTGTTTCACGTCTCCAATCTGGATTACATCCAGATGTGCAGATTTCAGTTCCCAGAATTCTCAATCCCAGCTATGCACGTTGGAGAATTTGCAAGACATTTAGAAATAATCAGGGGTAGGTTCCAACTTACCATGCTGCCTGTTTGCTTCTTCCCATGCCGTGTGGCCATATGTCAGTGATGGCGAACCTATGGTACGGGTGCCACAAGTGGCACGTGGAGCCATATTTGCTGGCACACGAGCCATTGTCCTAGTTTAGCTCGAATGGGCATGTGTGTGTTGACCAGATGGTTTTTGGCTCCCACAGAGGCTCTGGGAGGGCGTTTTTGGCTTCCAGAGAGCCTCTGGTGGGACGAGGGAGGACATTTTTATCTTCTCCCAGCTCCAGGGAAGCCTTTGGAGCCTGGGGAGGGTGAAACACGAGCCTACTGGGGCCCCCAGTAGTTGAGAAACAGACCATTTCTGTCCTCCAGAGGGCCTACGGGGAGATGGGGGAAGCTGTTTTCGCCCTCCCCAGGCATTGAATTATGGGTGTGGGCACTCGCGCATGCCCAATAGCTTATGTACAAGCTCTTTTGGCACCCGATGAAAAAAAGGTTTGCCATCACTGCCATATGTCATGGGTACGGGTGTCCTTCGCACACGGGCGCATGTCCAGTACACGCACACCCTGAATTTTTTTTTAAAAAACCACCAAAAACAAAATGACGACCACTTGCACAATGTCAGAAACTCAGCTTCTGCGCATGTGCAGAAAAAAAAAGAAACAATTTTTTTTAAATTATTTTTTAAAAGAAAACGATGGTGGTGCCCACGGGCCAGCACCAACCGATCTGGTTTGGTGGTGTTATTGTGAAGTTTATTTATTTATAATTTAATTTAATTTAATTTAATTTAATTTAATTTAATTTAATTTAATTTAATTTAATTTAATTTAATTTAATTTAATTTAATTTAATTTAATTTAATTTAATTTAATTTAATTTAATTTAATTTAATTTAATTTAATTTAATTTAATTTAATTTAATTTAATTTAATTTAATTTAATTTAATTTAATTTAATTTAATTTAATTTAATTTAATTTAATTTAATTTAATTTAATTTAATTTAATTTAATTTAATTTAATTTAATTTAATTTAATTTAATTTTTTTTAGTTTAGTTTAGTTTTTTATTTTATTTTATTTTATTTTATTTTATTTTATTTTATTTTATTTTATTTTATTTTATTTTATTTTATTTTATTTTATTTTATTTTATTTTATTTTATTTTATTTTATTTTATTTTATTTTATTTTATTTTATTTTATTTTATTTTATTTTATTTTATTTTATTTTATTTTATTTTATTTTATTTTATTTTATTTTATTTTATTATTTTATTTTATTTTGATTGATTGATTTGATTTGTATGCTGCCCCTCTCCGGAGATCGGGGCGGCTAACAGCAATAATAAAACAGCATATAATAATAATCCAATACTAAAAACAGTTAAAAAACCATTATTATAAAAACCAAACATAAATACAGACATACCATGCATAAAATTGTAAAGGCCTAGGGGGAAAGAGTATCTCAATTCCCCCATGCCTGGTGGCAGAGGTGGGTTTTAAGCAGCTTACGAAAGGCAAGGAGGGTGGGGGCAATTCTAATATCTGGGGGGAGTTGGTTCCAAAGGCCAGGGCTGCCACAGAGAAGGCTCTTCCCCTGGGTCCCACCAAGCGACATTGTTTAGTTAATCTGGTCCGGTACTAACATAACGAAGTTACCAGCAGGTCGCTACCGGTTTGAGTGAACTGGTCTGAACTGGGAGGAATCCACCCCGGGAATAATCCAGATAATGGACTATTTCTGAAGGCTGCCCACACACTGGGGATAGCTTGCTAGTTGCTTTCACCAGGGGTTTCCAAACTTTTGCAGATTTAAGACCTGTGGACTTCATAGTATCTGAAGAATTCTGAGGGCTGAAGTCCACAAGTCTTAAAATTGCCAGTTCTGGAGACCGCTGTCCTAGGCTATATATCAGTGATGGTGAACCTTTTTCGGCTCAAGTGCCAAAATGGTGCACATGCATGCATGATACCGTGCAATGCTCTCTGCATGCGCACAACCTCTCCCCTGCACTGTCCATTTTTATGGATTGGGTTTGGGCATAATTTTACTAGATTGATATTATTATTATCTTCTGTTCTTGGCTTGTAATCCTACATTTACTGCTGTATGTTTGCAGCTCCTATAATTCTGAGCTGTATAAATTGATTAAATAAATAAATAAATAAATAAATAAATACATACATACATACATACATACATACATACATACATATATACATACATACATACATCCTCTCAAAACCATTAAGTCAAATACCAAACTTTTCTTTTGATTACAAGAGATAAAATGATTTTGATGAAAACCTGGTCAACAAAAATAAAAGGAACTACAGGGGTATCTCTACTTACGAACTTAATTCATTCCATGACCAGGTTCTTAAGTAGAAAAGTTTGTAAGAAGAAGCAATTTTTCCCATAGGAATCAATGTAAAAGCAAATAATGTACGCAATTGAGGAAACCACAGGGAGGATGAAGGCCCTGTTTCCTCCCAGGAGATTCCTAGAGAGGCCCCATGGAGGCTTCTCCTGCATTTTCCGGCCGTGTTTCCTCACAGGAGATTCCTAGAGAGGCCCCACCGAGGCTTCTCCACACCTTTTCTGGCCGTTTTTCCTCCCAGGAGATTCCTAGAGAGGCCATGGCAAGTTGTCCTGTGGACAGTTGGCCATCATAAGTTGGCCATGGAGAATTGGCCAAGTCGATCAGGCTATGGTGACTGGTTGTGGTGTGTTGGCTATGGTGAATTATCTCATTCCATATACAGCATCGTTCAAAGTAGCAGGTCCAGGTCTGAAACGCCTCCTAGGTTTACCTTGCATGAAATGTCAAATTTCACCAAGCTAAACAATTTCACACAATGAACACCCCCTGGGAAGTGGTGATTACATTGGGGTTTTCAGGAAGGTGTTTAGAGTGTGCTAGAAGACTTAGTCCTTCACAATGTGTGAATCATTTTTGGGAACTTGGAAACTAATTTCAAGCAAAAAGTTTGATGAGTACATAAAGGAGCTGGGTGTGGGCTTTGCCCCTAAGAAAATAGCTGGAGTGGCCAAGCCCAATAGAATTATCACTTGCAATGGAGGTGTTATGACCATCAAAACTGAAAGCATTTTCAAAAACACTGAGATTTCTTTCAAACTACAAGAAGAATTCGATGAGACCAGAGCAGATGAAAGAAAAGTAAAGAGTACAGTGGTACCTCTACTTACGAACGTAATTCTTTCCGTGACCAGGTTCTTAAGTAGAAAAGTTTGTAAGAAGTAATTTTTCCCATAGAAATCAATGTAAAAGCAAATAATGTGTGTGATTGGAGAAACCACAGGGAGGGTAGAGGCCCTGTTTCCTCCCAGGAGATTCCTAGAGAGGCCCCATGGAGACTTCTCCCTGCCTCTTCCGGCCCCGTTTCTTCCCAGGAGATTCCTAAAGAGGCCCCACGGAGGCTTCTCCCTGCCTCTTCCAGCCCTGTTTCCTCCCAGGAGATTCCTAGAGAGGCCCCATGGAGGCTTCTCCCTGCCTCTTCTGGCTCCATTTCTTCCCAGGAGATTCCTAGAGAGGCCCCACGGAGGCTTCTCTCTGGTTACAGTTTTGGAGGCTCAGGTTTGTAAGTGGAAAATGGTTCTTGAGAAGAGACAAAAAAAATCTTGAACACCCGGTTCTTATCTAGAAAAGTTTGTAAGTAGAGGCGTTCTTAGGTAGAGGTACCACTGTATAATTATCACTTGCAATGGAGGTGTTATGACCATCAAAACTGAAAGCAGTTTCAAAAACACTGAGATTTCCTTCAAACTACAAGAAGAATTTGATGAGGCCAGAACAGATGAAAGAAAAGTAAAGAGTATTGTGACACTAGACAATGGCTCGCTGAATCAGGTGCAGAAATGGGATGGGAAAGAGACAATAATAAAAAGAAAAATAGTGGATGGTATAATGGTTGTCGAGTGTGTAATGAACAAAATTGTCTCATACACTCTAGTAGAGTGTATGAGAAAGCATAAAAATCCATGTTGTATAAATTAGAATTTATTTATTTTATTTATTTTATTTATTTTGTTTGTTTGTTTACTTACTTACTTACTTAGTTACTTAGTTACTTACTTACTTACTTACTTACTTACTTACTTACTTACTTACTTACTTACTTACTTACTTATTTATTTATTGGATTTGTATGCTGCCCCTGTCCGTAGACTCGTGGAATGATCTCAAACAACTGGCAACTTCAAATTTCAACATCAAATGCTCTGTCTTACACATTGGTAAAACGAATCAGAATACTAAATATAAACTTGGTGGAAATGAACTTTTAGATGACCCTCACTGTCAAAGACTTTGGAGTACTCATATCCAATGACCTAAGTGCTAGAACACACTGTAACAGCATTGCCAAAAAAGCATTGAGTTGTTAATCTAATCTTACGTAGCTTTTGCTCTAGAAACACTGAACTGCTAACCAGAGCACACAAAAGATTTGTCCGACCAATTCTAGAATACAGCTCACCTGTATGGAACCTGCCTTGCATGTCAGACATTAATACAATCAAGAGAGTCCAGAAATATTTCACAAGAAGAGTCCTACACTCTTCTGCAAGCAACAGCATACCTTATTCTACTAGACTTGAAATGCTGCGATTAGATAATTTACAACCACGTCGCCTCCGATCTGATCTAACTGTAGTTCATAAAATCATATACCAAAATGTCCTTCCTGTTAGTGACTACTTCACCTTCAACCACAACAACACATGAGAAGGATTTAGGGGTAGTGATTTCTGACAGTCTCAAAATGGGAGAGCAGTGTGCTCGAGCAGTAGGAAAAGCAAGTAGGATGCTTGGCTGCATAGCTAGAGGTATAACAAGCAGGAAGAGGGAGATTGTGAACACCCTTATATAGAGTGCTGGTGAGACCACATATGGAATACTGTATTCAGTTCTGGAGACCTCACCTACAAAAAGATATTGACAAAATTGAATGGGTCCAAAGACGGGCTACAAGAATGGTGGAAGGTCTTAAGCATAAAACGTATCAGGAAAGACTTCATGAACTCAATCTGTACAGTCTGGAGGACAGAAGGAAAAGGGAGGACATGATCGAAACATTTAAATATGTTAAAGGGTTAAATAAGGTTCAGGAGGGAAGTGTTTTTAATAGGAAAGTGAACACAAGAACAAGGGGACACAATCTGAAGTTAGTTGGGGGAAAGATAAGAAGCAACGTGAGAAAATATTATTTCACTGAAAGAGTAGTAGATGCTTGGAACAAACTTCCAGCAGACGTTGTTGGTAAATCCACAGTAACTGAATTTAAACATGCCTGGGATAAACATATATCCATTGTAAGATATAATATAGGAAATAGTATAAGGGCAGACTAGATGGACCATGAGGTCTTTTTCTGCCGTCAGTCTTCTATGTTTCTATGAGCACGTGATGCTGTAGATACAAACAAAATGTAAACCGCTCCAAACTAGACTGCAGAAAATACGACTCCAGCAACAGACTGATCAACGCCTGGAATTCACTACCTGACTCTGTGGTTTCTTTCCCAAACCCCAAAATCTTTAACCTTAGATTGTCTACAGTTGACCTCTCCCCTTTTCTAAGAGGTTTCTAAGGGGCGTGCATAAGTGCACTGTTGTGCCTACCATCCCTGTCCTATTGTCCTATTGACTTCTTCTTTTATCTGTTATCTAATTCATGCTTGACAAAATAAATACCTACCTACCTTCCTACATGCATGCATGCATGCATACATACATACATACATACATACATACATACATACATACATACATACATAAAATAAAGTAAAATATGAAGTTTCATTGATGGAGCAAAGCCTGTTCTTCAGAAGCTGAATTTGATAGGCCAAACTCCCAATTACTTTTGTGTTCTGTCGAGCTCCCTGGCAGAATCCTCCTGAAAATTCACAGATACAAATTTCAGACACACACACATGTTTGAAAATTCAAAACAATGTTCTTTATACCGAAAATTCAAATAAACTAAGCACTCTTTTTGTATAGCAAAAGAGCACTCGTCTCCAAACAAACTGGTAATTTGTACAAGTCCCTTATCAGTTCTGAGATACTTAGCTTGCAGCTGTGAGGCATTTCACAGTCCTTCTTCTTGCACAAAGTGAAACACACTTTGCTCTGGTTTAGTTTCAAAGCGGGGAAAAAGCAGCCCACAAAGGTCGAAGTCAGCAAGGCAGGCACGAAACACAACGATCAGATAAACCTCCACAATGGCCAAACCCACAGGCTGCTATTTATAGCAGCCTCACTAATTACCACAGCCCCACCCAACCACAGGTGGCCTCATTTTCTTTGATAATAATCTCTCAGTTGTTGCTGCCTATGCATCGCTCTCCGCATGCGTGGCTGTATCATTAATTCTTGTTCTGAATTCAAGGAGGAGCTAGATAATTGATCTCCTTCTGAGCTGTCTGCCACACTCTCCTCCTCCCTGTCACTCATGTCTTCTTGGTCAGAGGAGCCTTCATCATCAGATTCCACTGGGAGCAAAACAGGTCTGCGGCATGTGGATGTCTCCCCCACATTGACATTCCTTGGGGCAGGAGCTGGGCCAGAGCTAACCACAACCCTTTTGTAACTAATTCATAACATTTTGGTTACTCAATAAAGTGTTTACTTTGAAAAAAAAAATGAACACCCCCAGTGGCGTTATTGGAAAGGAAGCAAAACCTGGAGTAATGTTTGACCACGTAGGAGCTCTTACAACTTGGAAGATTAGGCTGCACAACTATGATGGTTTGCACTCCATGTCACGAGAGGTAGGCATTTATCCACACACAGGTAGAAATTGCTACTATGCTATAAATACCTAAATGCATCTGTGGAACTCTTGGTGCCATCCCAAACTGTCAATCAGATAGGAGTATTTTTAGCAAGTGGGGACATTTTTTTTTCTTAAGGTGACTTGTGCAGCTACATGATTGAAAGAATAGAATTTTACTATCCAATCTGCTATCTCCTCTGGGTATTTTTAGCTAAGGAAGCAATAGGTGGATGACTATTCCAGAGCTAAGAAGGGCAGTTGTCATGTTGAATGTACTGATAAGCGGTGACAGAGATCAGTTGCCTTTGCTTCTGAGGACCCCCAATTTGCATTCACAATTGTCAAAAGGCAAGAAGAATTTAGGCAGTTTAAGGTTGATGGAGGAACTCTTAGGGCACATTCACATTTTTTAGATATGTATATGTGTTCTGCCTGTGTGTTTCAACCGCCTGTAATTACAGGGTAATTAGCCCAGGGAGACACACAACACATGATAAAAGGAAAACCCAAAAGTTTTTATAAACAGAAAAACAGAAACAGCTCCCTTTTTAAATGTCAAAGGGATTTTCTGGTACACACAAGGCACAGGTTAAATGCAATCCAATTGCTCACCCAATAATTGGGAAATTGAGTCCAATTCTAAAGTCCAGAGAGTCCACACACAATCTTGAACAGCAGAAAAACCACGATCTTGACGAAACAATGAATCAGATAAACTGCCATGAGGCTAAAACACCAAGCTGCACTTTTATCTGTAGCACTAATTACAGCAGCCCCACCCAACCACAGGTGGCCTCATTTTCTCTTGTAATAATCCTTCAGTTGTTGTCTCCTATGCATCACTCTACGCATGCGTGGATGTGTCATTAATTCTTGTTCAGAATCCAGGAATGATACAGATGATTGATCTCCTCCTGGGCTGTCTGCCAAACTCCCCTCTTCCCTGTCACTCACGCTTCCTTGGTCAGAGGAGGCTTCGTCGGCAGATTCCATCGGGAGCAAAACAGACCTGCGGCATGTGGATGTTTCCCCCACATTCCTTGGGGCAGGAGCTGGGCCAGAGCTAACCACAACATATATGATATATTGCTTTTGATGTGTTGTGAGCCACCCCAAGTCCTGGGAGGGGGCGGCATACAAATCCAATTAATAAAATAAATAATAAATAAATAATAGATGCTGTTTCTCTCACCTGGACCATTTCATCCAAAGGAACACATATATGCTGCAAAACACACCACTACATTTAATGCAGTGTTTCTCAATTATTTTCTGTTGTGCCCCTCCCTAGGAAGAAGTAAACATTTCGCGCCCCCCCCCCCCCCAGTTCTCAGCCGTGACAATTGTTTGCAATATTCAGCATGTTTTCTTTGAAAAAACTCAAGTGGCTTATCAGCATGATTGGGGTGTAATGTGTTTAAGTGACGGCTTAATTTATTTGGCTTTATGCTGTCTGCTGCCAAAATTTTTAGACCCGGGTCTTTCCTCCTCTCCTACCATAGTCACAATGAAGCCAACTGCTACATACGGTTTGCCATATTTCCTCATCTTAGCTTATGGGAGACTTACGTTTGTCACATTATCTCCGTCTCTCTCCTCCTTTCATTTCATCCCTGTTAAATATTTTCCCACGGTGTTTCTTAAGGGTTTGTTATATGCACTTCATATCTTTTATTCTGTGCTGTGTGCTATTGTTTGGTGCAAAAAAACCCCCTACTCACTGTGGCAAAAAAAAGCATGTTCCCTGACATTGTTAATGCCTGACCAATCTTACACTAGCAATGACTATTGTATGAGACAAGGACCTGGGCAGGCTGTCTTTACAAACTCCACATTTCATTTATGGAACCATCCGATTCATATTTATACAGCCACTCATACTTATACAGTTATATTTATACAGTGGTACCTCGAGATACGAGTTTAATTCGTTCCGGACCTGGGCTCTTAAGTCGAGCAGCTCTTATCTCGAACGACTTTTCCCCATAGGAATTAATGTAAATAATTTTAATTGGTTCCAGCCCTCAAAAAACTCACAAAGTTAGTCTAAATTATGCAGAAAGACATGTTTTTAATGAAGAAATGTACATGTACATATAAATGAATAATGAAGTTTCTTTCACTTAACTTGTAAACTTTCTTAAACTTTTAAATTTACATATGTTCAACTTCTCTGCCACCCAATCCTGTAGGACAGAGGTCCCCAACCCTTTTTGCACCAGGGACCGGCTTTAAGCGATCAAGAGAGGAATGGGTGAATGAATGGACGGAGGGTGGGAAGGAAGGAAGGAAAGAGGGAAGGGACAGGAACAGAGGAAGGAAGCAAGGAAACTTATGAAAGGGGAGAGTAAGAGAGGAATGAGTGAAGGGAGGGAGGGAGGGAAGAAGGTGGGAAGGAGAAAGAAAAGAAGAAATAGAGGAAGGGAAGGTAAAAGAGAGAAAGAAAAAGAGCAAGAAAGAAAGCTGCAAGCACCCCCCCGAGCCCCCCAGGCCGGCTGCAACCTTTTAAAACACGTGCGCCGCTTCGCAGCTGTCTCCTGAAGCCAAACGCGGAAGTTAGCGTTTGGCTTCAGGAGACAGCTCCTTGGCGCTTGTATCTCGAATTTGGGCTTGTAAGTAGAACAAAAATATCTCTCCCCTCCCAGCTCTTATCTCGAGTTGCTCTTAAGTAGAGCAGCTCTTATGTCGGGGTTCCACTGTATAGGCTATACAGTAAGCCCTCACCTATCGCTGGTGTTACATTCCAGACCCGGCCACGATAGGTGAAATCCGCGATGGGGAATTTATCGACTGATAGTACTTATTTAAGTATTTATATTGTAATTGTTTGGTAAGTTTTCATTGTTTTAAGTGTTTATAAACCCTTCCCACACAGTATTTATTTTAGATACAGTATTTAAACACAGTATTTACAATTTTAGATATATTTTTTTTGAAAAACCTGCCGATCGAGTTCCACGGGCTGTTTAAATCTGCCGATCGACTTCCTCAGAAACCCGCGAACCAGCGAATATCGGCGAATGATTTTTCTCATTAATATTTCTTGAAAACCCACGATGAAGTGAAGCTGCAGTAAGTGAAGCGCGATATAGCGAGGGACTACTGTATTTATATAGCCATCCAACTCATACATAGATGATTCTGCGCAACTTACAAAATTTTGAAAATCTTTCATACAATAACCGCCCCCTCCCTCCCCCTATGGAGCAGCAACAACTAACCAATCAATTTGTGTTCCTCAGGCCTTCTGACAAAACCATGCTTTAAAGGCCTTTCAGAAAAGCAGCACACTGAGGGTGTCCACAGGGGAATGATGTTCCATGAAGAAGGGGCCACCACAGAGAAATCCCTTTCTTGTGGTCCCACCAGATGGAAATCCCTAATTAATGAAACCCATAACATACCCGCCTACAGTGAAGGGCTACACAAAATTTTACTGCCACAATGTGGGTGTGACCAGGTGGGAGTGTCTTGACGATCATGTGACCAAGGGTGGCTTAAAGGTCATGTGACTGGCTTAAAGGTGGCCAACTTGATGTCACTCACGTCAAGGGCCTCTCCTCGCCTCAAAGAGATACAATTTCCCTATCTATCTATTATTACTAAACATCCAAAATATACTATTTAATTCTATGTATATATGCCATACATACGCCTGCTACCGCACAAATCCCAGCAGCTGATAAGGTCCAACAGAGTTGGCCTTCTCTGGGTCCAATCGACCAAACAATGTCATTTGGCAGACCTTCTCTGTGGCGGCCCCGGCCCTCTAGAATCAACTCCCCCCCGGAGATTAGAACACCCCCCTCCTTGTCTTTCATAAATTACTCAAGACCCACCTATATCGCCAGGCATGGGGGTGTTGAAACACCTTCCCCCAGGCTCTTTATATTTTATGTTTGGTATGTATGTGTTCTTTGGTTTTAAATATGATAGGGTTTTATATGCTTCTTTTTAAATATTAGATTTGTTTCGCTATAACATTGTTTTTTATTATTGTTGTGAGCCGCCCCAAGTCTTATTATTATTATTATTATTATTATTATTATTATTATTATTATTATTAAATTATATGTGTACATATACTGTACATTACACATAAGCACACAAACATATACATTATCTACTATATAAACTGTATGTGTATGTACACATGCACACATAAGTAAGTAATCTGACAGGTGCCAAGTTATAGAAGCCAGAATTATTTATTTTATTTATTTATTTATTTACTTACTTACTTACTTACTTACTTACTTACTTACTTACTTACTTATTAGATTTGTAGATTTTGCATAAAGCTACAGAATCCAAAACAACAAAAGCAATCATCATCATCGTCGTCATCATCATCATCATCATCATCCTGATCCTCCCACTTAAAATGTTGCAAGATTTCAGGCACTCTTACAAGATTTGAATCACAGATAGGCTTTCTTATCAAACCTCAGTGAAGCATTCGCGCAAACGATATGATTGTACAGTTTGTGCTGGTCCCATCCTGGTGTCTCATTCAGATATGCATGTCATGTCATTTGCTCAACAGCCTGGTAGCGCACATATCATTACTTGCTCCCCTTGCCTGCACTCCTGATACTGACGGAGACATTTAACAATTTTAATGAATGGAACATCACAGTTTCCTTTGGGAGTTGCCGTACTTGCCATGAAGTCAACGAGCACACATTGCAAAGCCTGGCCTTAAAATCAACCATACGGCATAGGAAACTTAGAGAAATAGAAAGGGTTAGATGACTGTTGCGATGAAATCATCCTCTTTCTCCATTCTGCATACATTTTAAATACAGTGGTACCTCTACATAAGAACGCCTCTACTTAAGAACTTTTCTAGATA
Organism: Erythrolamprus reginae; assembly: GCF_031021105.1. Lineage (NCBI taxonomy): Eukaryota > Metazoa > Chordata > Lepidosauria > Squamata > Dipsadidae > Erythrolamprus > Erythrolamprus reginae. The sequence goes on from NC_091952.1 coordinate 16,024,317, forward strand.
AGAAGTTCAAGATTTTTTTTGCCTCTTCTTAAGAACCATTTTCTACTTAAGAACCCGAGCCTGGAAAAATTTCCCATGAAATTTGAGAGCAGCACGAAAGCCCGGCCAGTTTCCTGCCATTGGACCAGATTACCTCCGGAACCACCTGCTACCGCATGAATCCCAGCAACTGATAAGGTCCCACAGAGTTGGCCTTCTCCGGGTCCCGTCGACTAAACAATGCCGTTTGGTGGGCCCCAGGGGAAGAGCCTTCTCTGTGGCGGCCCCCGGCCCTCTGGAACCAACTCTCCCCGGAGATTAGAATTGCCCCCACCCTCCCTGTCTTTCGTAAACTACTCAAGACTCATTTATACCGCCAGGCATGGGGGAGTTGAGATATTCCTTCCCCCCAGGCCATTACAAGTTATGCATGGTATGTTTGTCTGTATGTTTGGTTTTATTATAAAGGTTTTTAGTTGTTTTTATTATTGGATTGTCACATGCTGTTTTTATTATTGTTGTTAGCCACCCCGAGTCTACGGAGAGGGGCGGCATGCAAATCCAATAAATTATTAATTATTATTACTATTATTCCCCCTTTAATCCCAACCATCTCGGGTTTTTCGGGGCTGCCAGAGGCAGAGTGAACAAAGCATTTTCCTTTCTCTAGGCACTTGGAGAGGGAATAAATCCCTGCCAGAAACGCTCCCTTTGCTCTGGGCAGTGACTGTCCTCCTCCTCTTCTTCCTCCTCCTCCTCCCACCCAAATTCCAAGATTTTCTTTCTTTCCTAATGGGTTTGCACACATTATTTACTTTTACATGGATTCCTATGGGAAAAATTGCTTCTACTTACAAACTTTTCTACTTAAGAACCTGGAATGAATTAAGCTCTTAAGTAGAGGTACCACGGTATCTGTCTTGCCCTTGGAGGAATAGTACCACAATTAAGGGAAAGATTGGGGTGGGACGGTGGGAGGGACCAGCTCTCTTAATGCTTAGCTGTGGCAAAATGCCAAACCTACTTTGATATATCCTAAAGGACTGAATGTAAATCTGAAAGATTACTTTAAGATAACGTAAGGGTAAAGGTTCCCCTCGCACATATATGCCACTTTTTATTTATTTATTTTATTTATTTATTTTGTCAAGTACGTATTAGTGATATACAAAGATATAACAATATTTATATACATGATACTAGTAAAAGAGAAACATTAGAACAGGGGACAGAAGGCACTCTGGTGCATTTATGCACGGCCCTTACTGACCTCTTAGGAATCGGGAGAGGTCAACAGTGGATAGTTTAAGGGTTAAGTTTTGGGAGTTAGGTGATGATACTACGGAGTCTGGTAGTGAGTTCCATGCATCATTCATCATGCATCTGGTAGTGAGTTCCATGCATGGAGCTACCTTTGAAAAGTGTTCGGAAACTTCAGATCGTGCAGAATGCAGCTGCGAGAGCAATCATGGGCCTCCCAAGGTACACCCATGTTACACCAACACTCCGCAGTCTGCACTGGTTGCCAATCAATTTCCGGTCACAATTCAAAGTGTTGGTTATGACCTATAAAGCCCTTCATGGCATCGGACCAGAATATCTCCAGCACCGCCTTCTGCCGCACGAATCCCATCGACCGGTTAGGTCCCACAGAGTTGGCCTTCTCCGGGTCCCTGTGGCGGCCCTGACCCTCTGGAACCAACTCCCCCCAGATATCAGGGTTGCCCCCACCCTCCTTGCCTTTCGCAAGCTCCTTAAAACCCACCTCTGTCGTCAGGCATGGGGGAATTGAAATTTCCCTTCCCCCTAGGCTTATAGAATTTATACATGGTATGCTTGTATGTATGAGTGGTTCTTTAAATTGAGGTTTTTTAGATTATTTTTAATATTAGATTTGTTTACATTGTCTTTTTATATTGTTGTTAGCCGCTCCGAGTCTTCGGAGAGGGGCGGCATACAAATCTAATAAATAATAATAATAAATAAAATAAACTACTCGGTTACTAAAGTCATATTTCCTGCAGTCTACCTTAGAGCGGTTTACTTTAAGTTTGTATCTGTTGTGTGCTTTTGTGTTTTTGTGATTGAAGCTGAACTAGTCATTGACAGGAAGGACATTGTAGCAGATGATTTTATGGGCTATGCTTAGGTCGTGTTTAAGGCAACATAGTTCTAAGCTTTCTAAACCATGTTGCTGACTCTACCGAAAAGGGCTGGTGCTCATATCCATTTCAAAGCTGAAGAACCAGTGTTGTCCCAAGATGTCTCCGTGATCATGATTAAATGCCAAATTGCTAAGTTGGCAGAATCTGGGACAAATAACGGGAGCTCACTCCGTTGTGCGGCGCTAGGGATTCAAACCACCAAACTGTCGACCGTTCTGATCAATAATCTCAGCGTCTTAGCCATTGTGTTTCCTCTTGGATAGAAAGTCTTTTTTCTGGGTTGTTACAAATTATGGCTAGAAAATCTTTTTTCCTAGGTTGTTACAAATTACTCTAATTTTCTGTGGATCTACTGAAGTGGGGGGGGGTGAGGAACCATCTTCCAGCACATATAATTCACCTGGGAAATTTGAAGAAATCCCACTACACAGTATGACAGATGGTTTACTGGAATGATTGCAGTATATCAATAAAGAAACAGCAAGAGTTTTATATAAATAGCACAGAGTTTATGTAAGAATGGTTGCAATCATCCTTGAAGGCTACAACCTCTTCTTCCAGGAACAATATTTTAGTTGGTAAACAATTTCCTATCAAAGCCAAAACAAATCTTAAAGGAAAAATCACATTCATGCCATTTAGTATGCCATTTGGGGAAATATTTCTTCTCTATGTTTCTCTAGACCAGTGCTTCCCAAAATTGTATAAAAGCAGGGGTCTGGTTTTGGTTGTTGTTGTTTTTTTTGTTTTTGTTTTGTTTTTTAAAAAAGACACATAAACCTATTGCCAGTCATAACAGGTTCAATGAAATAAGGGGTGGGTTCCACTTGTGTAGTAATTATCGTTTTTTAATATTATGGGTTTTAAATTGTTTCTTAACTTATATTGGATTTGTACTTTGTATATTGTATTGCTGTTGTTGTGAGCCACCCTGAGTCTTTGGAGAGGGGCAGTATACAAATCTAATAAAACTTAAACTTCTACATGGGGCTACCTTTGAAAAGTGTTCGGAAACTTCAGATCGTGCAGAATGCAGCTGCAAGAGCAGTCATGGGCTTTCCCAAAAATGCCCATGTTACACCAACACTCCGCAGTCTGCATTGGTTGCCGATCAATTTCCGGTCGCAATTCAAAGTGTTGGTTATGACCTATAAAGCCCTTCATGGCATCGGACCAGAATATCTCCGAGACCGCCTTCTGCTGCACGAATCCCAGCGACCGATTAGGTCCCACAGAGTTGGCCTTCTCCGGGTCCCGTCAACTAAACAATGTCGTTTGGCGGGCCCCAGGGGAAGAGCCTTCTCTGTGGTGGCCCCGACTCTCTGGAACCAGCTCCCCCCAGAGATTAGAACTGCCCCTACCCTCCTTGCCTTTCATAAACTCCTCAAAACCCACCTTTGTCGTCAGGCATGGGGGAATTGAGATATCTCCCCCGGGACTATATAATTTATGTATGGTATTTTTGTAGGTATGTCTGCTTAAAATGGGGTTTCTTAACTATTTTAAATTTTAAATTGTAAATTATTAGATTTGTCATGAAATGTTTTATTGTGTTGTCAGCCGCCCCGAGTCTACGGAGAGGAGCGGCATACAAATCTAATAAATAAATAAATAAATAAATAAATAAACTTACCTTCCCTACCGGTTCACATCATGATGAAAATGTAATGGGTTGCAACTGATATGGGTGGGATCGGCGATCCGTTAGCAGAAATGGAGATGCGCACGCATCTCTGCACCCCTGACACATGCACATGTGCGCCCACGTATGCACTGGAAGCAAAATCTCACAGGAGGATGCTCGAGCGCAGGAGATTTTGCCCATTTTTGGCATGCGTGGAAGCAAAGATATCGGTGAAAATCACTGAAATCTCGCTCACGATTGTGTCTTCACACAAGATTTGGAGTCTGGCGCATGCGCAGAAGCTGGATCTCGTACAAGGACATTCCCACTCCCCAGAGGCGTGCACACCCCGCTGGTCTCCAGGAGTGTTCCGGTAGTGCTGAAAGGTAGGAGCCTCTGCCTGAAGTGCACAATTTGCATTTGGGTTTCATTCACACATGTGCTACCATCATGTGGTGTAAAACAGCTGGAAATGAGCCTTTGTGCATGCACAGAGTGTTCTGTCAGGCTCTCTGGTAGACTTCTCCCAAAAATTCACAGGTACAAATTTCAGACACACACACGTTTGAACATTCAAAACAATGTTCTTTATAATGAAAAGTCACTTAAACTAAGCCCTCTTTTGGTATAGCAAAGAGCACTCGTCTCCAAACAAACTGGTAATTTGTACAAGTCCCTTATCAGTTCTGTGATACTTAGCTTGCAGCTGTGAGGCAATTCACAGTCCTTCTTCTTTCACAAAGTGAAACACACTTTGCCCTGGTTTAGTTTCAAAGCGGGGAAAAATCAGCACACAAAAGGTCCAAGTCAGTAAAGCAGTCACGAAACACAAGGATCAGATAATCCTCCACAATGGCGAAACCCACAGGCTGCTATTTATAGGAGCCTCACTAATTACCACAGCCCTACCCAACCACGGGTGGCCTCATTTTCTTTGATAATAATCTCTCAGTTGTTGCTGCCTATGCATCGCTCTCCGCATGCGTGGCTGTATCATTAACTCTTGTTCCGAATCCAAGGAGGAGCTAGATAATTGATCTCCTTCTGAGCTGTCTGCCCCACTCTCCTCCTCCATGTCACTCATGTCTTCTTGGTCAGAGGAGCCTTCATCATCAGATTCCACCCGGGGCAAAACAGGCCTGCAGCATGTGGATGTCTCCCCCACATCCACAGTCCTTGGGGCAGGAGCTGGGCCAGAGCTAACCACAACACAGAGGGAGTTTTTTTACAAGCCACTGTGACCGGAGGAATGGTTCAGGAGAGTGCACTACCAGTCATTTATCGCTGCCAGTTCGGCAAGCAGACGTAAATTTCCACTGCCGGTTCTAAAGAACCCTAACCCTAACCCGCAGCAACTCAGCACTGATCGAAATCAAGGTAAAGATACCCTTTAGACACACAACGAACATCACAAACAAAACCCTAAAATATTGAGTGCCTGGGCAAGAATTTGCCTTTTAGATAAACACCAACAATATCTACAAAAAATTAACTAACACCATACAATGAACTAACAAAAACCAATGGAAATTTTACACCAATCGTATATTACGGAAGTGCCAGCTAAATAGCTAATGTCTTCTCCTTTTCTCATTTCTTTCTCAATCCCCCTTTTCTTTTTTCTTTGCCCTAACTTTCTCCTATATCTTTTCTATTCTCTCTCTTCCTTCCTTCTCTCTTTTCTCCTACTTCTGTCATAATATATCATATATGATTGATATGTCATGTATTATATATATATATTTCTCTGTTTCATTTTTAATGCATATATTTAATGAAGATTTTTTTAAAAAAAAAAGTTTTTAAAAAGGTAAAGATAGCCACACTGTTCTGCCAGGCTCTCTGGTAGGAGCCTCCTGAAAATACAAGGGTACAAATTTCAGACACACACACACACACACACACACACACACGTTTGAAAATTCAAAACAATGTTCTTTATCCCAAAATTCAAAATAAACTAAGCACTCTTTTTGTATTGCAAAGAGCACTCGTCCCAAAACAACCAGGTAGTCTGTACAATTAACCTTAAGCAGTCATTAAGTACTTAGCTAGCAGCTGTGAAGAAACTTCACACCCCTTCTTCTCCCAACGAAGTGACACACACACACACACACACACACACGTTGCTCTGCTTTGTTTTCAAAGGTGTGAAAAATCAACAAACAAAGTCCAGAAACCAGCAACACAGGATTCCTGGCGAACTGCGATCAGATACTCTTCCACAACGGCCCAACCCACATGCTGCTATTTATAGCAGCAGCCATAATTACTGGAACCCCACCCAAACAAAGGTGGCCACTCTTATCTCATGTAATATGTCCTTACTTGGTCTCTTCTACGCATAATTCTGGGCTTGTGTGGGTCCAAAATGTCTTCATCCGAATCAATGGAAGATAAGGGAGATTGACTGCCTGGGCTGTGTGCCAAGCCCCCCTCTGCCGAGTCACTCCCACCTTCTTCTTCGTCCGAGGAAACTAAACTCTGAACTGACTCTGTTGGCAATAACACAGGCCTGTGACATGTTGAAGTTTCCCCTGCATCCACCTCCACATTCCCTGGGGCAGGAGCTGGGCCAGAGCCAACCACAACACACACGTTGATCAAATGATACACCTCCAGATCCAGCCACAAAAGAAATTCCTGGGTCAGCTACCCAGGAACACCCATGTGGTTCTGCTTCATCATTAAACCATCTTTCCAATCACCCTCCATGTTTCCAGGGTCTTCTTCCCGGCTTGTAACTGAACCAGATGGATATTTGTCTGTCATATGTGTCCCAGCAACCAGTCAGGTCCCACAGAGTCGGCTTTCTCCAGGTCTTGTCAGCTAGACAATGTCGCCTGGCAGGACCTAGGGGAAGAGCCTTCTCTGTGGGGGCCCCGGTCCTCTGAAACCAGCTCCCCCCAAGAGATTTGTATTGCCCCCACCCTCCCCACCTTCTGTAAGAGCCTAAAGACACATCTGTGCTGACAGGCTTGGGGCCGCTAAGTTCAATATCTAGCCCCCGGCCAATGAATTGAATTTGTGTCTGATTGTTTGAGTACGAGTGAATGGTTTTTAAGATAATGGGGTTTAATTGCGTTTTAAATTTAGATTTTGACATATTGCATATTACTTTGTTGTGGACTGCCCTGAGTCTGAGGAACAGGACGGCATAGAAATCAGATAGATAGATTAGATAGATAGATAGATAGATAGATAGATAGATAGATAGATAGATAGATAGACAGACAGACAGAGAGATGATAGATAGATAGATAGATAGATAGATAGATAGATAGATAGATAAGTAGGTGGGTGGGTAGGTAGGTAGGTAGGTAGGTAGGGGGAGAGAGAGAGAGAGAGAGAGAGACAGACAGACAGACAGACAGATAATTTCTCCCAACACAACTTGCCTTAGATCCAGTCAACAAAATCCATTGTAGGGAATGACAAATTGGTCTTCGCAATGATTTGGTAAGAGGGCGTAATTTTTAAAGAGATATATAAAAAGATATAAGTGAATGTCTAGACACGGAGTTTGAGATGCACTCAACGCATCGTGTCTCTTTATGCAAATCCTTGAACAAGTCAACAAAACGCGAGGCGGAAGAAGCAAGTTAATAACTGGTATGTAGGAATCAGAGATTTTCCCTTCCATCTTAAATGACAAGGGAAGATGTTGGCCCGCAAGGTGGACATGATGCTCTGTGGAAGCAACTCTCCCCTTCTTTGACCCTTCTATTGTTAGATGGTCTCCAAATCTAATCCAAAGGCAGGTGTGGGTTCCACTTACTGGCCGCTACCAGTACACCCTCCAGGATCATCATGGGTGCACATGTGTCCGTTGGCATGAGAATTGACTTCTGCCCCTACGCAGCAAGTGAAATCTCATGCATGAGATTTTCCGATTTCTTGTGCCTTGAGATTTTGCCAATTTTCAGCAATTTCTTTGCTTCCGCACATACGCCAATGCAAAAAACACAGAAAAACGGCAAAATCTCATGCAAAAGAGCATCCTTGCATGAGACTTGGCTTGCTGCACATGCACAGGAGCCAAATCTCGTGTGTGCATGCATTGGGGGTGCGGAAATACATGCGCGTCTCAATTTTTCTACATGGGGCTTCCTTTGAAAAGTGTTCGGAAACTTCAGATTGTGCGGAACGCGGCCACGAAAGCCATCGTGGGGCTTCCAAGATTCGCCCATGTTTCCTCAACACTCCGTGGCTTGCATTGGCTGCCGATCAGTTTCCGGTCACAATTCAAAGTGTTGGTCATGACCTTTAAAGCCCTACATGGCTTTGGACCAGACTAGCTCCGGAACCGCCTGCTACCGCACGAATCCCAGTGACCGATAAGGTCCCACAGAGTTGGCCTTCTCCGGGTCCCGTCAACTAAACAATGTTGTTTGGCGGGCCCCAGGGGAAGAGCCTTCTCTGTAGCGGCCCCGGCCCTCTGGAGCCAACTCCCCCCAGAAATTAGAATTGCCCCCACCCTCCCTGTCTTTCATAAACTACTCAAGACTCATTTATACCGCCAGGCATGGGGGAGTTGAGATATTCCTTCCCCCTAGGCCATCGCATGGTATGTCTGTGTGTATGTTTGGTTTTATAATAAGGGTTTTTAGTTGTTTTATTATTGGATTGTCACATGCTGTTTTTATCATTGTTGTTAGCCGCCCCGAGTCTACGGAGAGGGGCGGCATACAAATCCAATAAATTATTATTATTATTATTATTCTGCCACCAGAACCCCGATCTCAGCCATACTGGCTGCAACCTATGGTTGTCAGGCCGAAGTCATCATGTGGATTCAGAGACTTTGGCCTGACAACGGTCTTCTTTCTTCCTCCTTCCCGTCACCCTCCACATCTTTATTCCAGAGAGGATGGGGAGAAGAAAACCATCTTTAAAACTTCCCAAGAGCTTTAGCGTTATTCGTGGAGGCATACAGATGCTCACGGTAGTATAGAACCAGCTCAGAATGCCAAGCAGCACTTACAGTAAATAATAGTAATTACTAACGTCTCCTTGGGTTTTCTTGTCACAAAAGCCTCAATTCATTTAATGCTATTTAATGCCATGGAGGGTTCATTATCTGTACTCAGGAAGTATAATGAAGGGTTTACACAGAACACCAGGATCCTTAAAAGAAGAGCAACGCTCACCTCGTGGAAAATAGATTACTACCCCCTAAAAAACGTGTGAGGGCCTCAAGCATGGATGAATTCATTAATTTTAAGAGGAGACAAGAAAAATGGTTGAACGAGAGAAACCCCCACCACAAGATAGCTGGAAGGGAATAAAGGAGAGGGGAGGGAATAAAACCCCCATCGCTATGGCAACAGCTTTTTCCCGATTCTTTTTCTAAGGAAACAGAGATGACACCACATGGAAGATACACGACATATCCTGCAAAGGAGTGCCAGAAAGGATGAAGAATTCCTTGATTTATTTCTTTAGGAAGTTCCCCATCCATATTTTTGTAGCTATCCAGATGTGTCATCAAAAATGAGCCTTGTTAAGCCAGATGGACACATTGGAGTGTGACTGTGAGGCAGGAGTGAAATTCAAAAATTTTCCCTACCGATTCTGTGGGCGTGGCTCGGTGGGTGTGTCAAAGGAAGGATACTGCAAAATCCTCACTCCTGGGTGTTCTGTCGGGCTCTCTGATAGGAGCCTCCCGAAAATTCAAGGATACAAATTTCAGACACACACACGTTTGAAAATTCAAAACAATGTTCTTTATCACAAAAGTCAAAATAAACTAAGCACTCTTTCTGTATTGCAAAGATCACTCTTCCCAAAACAACCCGGTAGTCTGTACAATGTCCCTTAAGCAGTCATTAAGTACTTAGCCAGCAGCTGTGGAGAAACTTCACACCCCTTCTTCTTCCAACGAAGGGAGACACACACACACGCTGCTCTGCTTTGGTTTCAAAGGTGTGAAAAAGCAACAAAGTACAGCACACAAGATTCCTGACGAAACTGTAACAGATATTCTTCCACAATGGCCAAACCCACATGCTGCTATTTATAGCAGCAGCCCTAATTACTGGAGCCCCACCCAAACACAGGTGGCCTCCCTTATTTCCTGTAATATGTTCTTACTTGGTCTCTTCTATGCATAATTCTGCGCTTGCGTGGGTTCAAAATGTCATTATCTGAAGCTATAGAAGATAAGGAAGATTGACTGCCTTGGCTATGTGCCAAGCCCTCCTCTGCCGAGTCACTCCCATCTTCTTCTTCGTCTGAGGAAACTAAACTCTGATCTGATTCTGTCGGCAATAACACAGGCCTGTGACATGTTGAATTTCCCCCTGCATCCATCTCCTCATTCCTTGGGGCAGGAGCTGGGCCAAAGCCAACCACAACACTGGGGGAAGGATATTACAAAATCCACATTCCCTCCACGCTCTGGGGCCAGTCAGAGGTTGTATTTGCTGGTTCTCTGCCACCAGCTCTCCAGAACCTACTGGATTTCATCCCTACTCTGAGAATTTAAAAGTCTTAACCAATTCAACCCCCGGGATTGATTGATTGATTGATTGATTGATTGTTTATTTGTCAAACATATACAGGAAAGTAGTTTGTATAAACATAAGTAAAAAGTAATGATAAAAGAGGACAATAGAACAGTAGGACAGGGACGGTAGGCACAATGGTACACCTAAAATTAAATTAAAATTCATAAAATAAAAATAAAATTGAAATTGGGCACCAGAGAGTTGTTCAGTCTGTTCTTATCCTCTTTCATCCCAACCACAGAGCTTAATCTTTCCCCACAGAGATAACTATAAGGGAACTGAAAACATTTTACACCATCGAATAAATGTACAATTACTTATGTAGTCATATAGTGTGCTGGCATCCCAGTGTGAAGAGGCCAATTTTCAGCATTTTTTTTTCCTTTCGGTTCCCCTCAGCGTCCCCGCCACCCAGTCTCTTTTTCCCTACCTTTGGGAAGAGGCCACTGTTGAATATGTAAATATGTAAATGTAATAAGTTTACCAAGAGTTCACATTTGCATGTGCGATGTTGATTGGCTGTTCTGTTTAAGCGGGAAGATTGCAACAATGTCAAGCCAAGCCTGTTGCTGGGGGATGACAGTATAAATAGTTAGAGACGCCCGCGCTTTCTCTCAGACTTTTCCCGCCTAACAGATTAGATAAACCCTGAACTTAGCCTTGCTCAGAATAAATAGTTATTTCTGCAGCCTGTTTCGAGTGCATTTATTTCAGCCACTTGCTTTCTCCTTCGCTCTCTTCACGGCATGGGGAGCAGGCTGGGCAGAGCTCATTGCCACCGCAGTCGCTTGTTGCTACTGGCTGGGGCTCTCAGGTGCATGGCGAGATACGGCTGCTGCACATGCGCAGAAACCGAAATCTCGCACAAGAGTCCTCACGCAAGCGAGATTTCTGCGATTTTCATCGGTTTTCTAAAAAACGGCGAAAATTACCGGACTCTCACCGGTTGCGCCTGCGCATGAGCACCAGTCTGCTGAAGCTGTGTGCGCAGCTCCATTTTTACTACTGGAACTGTGTGCCCTCCCAATTCTGGGGATGGCCTACCCCGCCTACGGATAATAATAATAATAATAATTATTATTATTATTATTATTATTATTATTATTATTATTATTATTATTTATTAGACTCGGGGAGGCTCACAACAACAACAACAACAATATAGGTACAAATCTAATAATTAAAACTATGACTAAAGCCCATTATCTTAAAAAAACAATTGATATTAACAATCATAACCACACATAACTTTTAATGGTCAGAAGGGAAGGCCTTAAGGCTCTTCTGAAAGGCAAGGAGGGTGGGGGCAGTTCGAATCTCTGGAGGGAGCTGATTCCAGAAGGCCACGGCCACCACAGAGAAGATCTACAATGCTGATACGGCCCTCGAAGAAATCGAGTTTGACACCCCTGCATTAAAGGATTCAGTGGTATCTCAAGTGAACATCGCATTTTTTGCATCCATGCATTCACAGGCAAATTTTTTAGTCTCCTGAAAGACACTGATGATGGCAGAGAATAGCGTTTGGTTTGTGCCACGTGCAAAAACATAAAAAAAGCTTGCTTGGTGGCACATTTCCCTGAAAGAAAACAGTATGACATGACAAGGGTGGGAAGCACATCATAACACTTCCTATGGCTAATCCACTGACAAATGCCTCCACAACTGACTATCAGGCAGAGGGGTGGCATACAAGTCCAATTAATAAATAATAAATAAGTAAATAAATTGCCTTGATGCTCGGTATCCAATTTTTGGGAGAAGGTGAGATTCATTCGCCATATGAAAACTTTGCCTCTATTAATGCAATTTAGGATCGCATTGGGTTTTTTGGGTGCCACTGCACACTGCTGGATCGTGTTTAGCTGGTGGTTGTCTACTAAGACTCTATGGAGAGGGGCGGCATATAAATCTAATAAATAATAATAACAAGTTTCCAAATGTAAAATAATGCACTTGGGGAAAAGGAATCCTCAATCTGAGTATTGCATTGGCAGTTCTGTGTTAGCAAAAACTTCAGAAGAGAAGGATTTAGGGGTAGTGATTTCTGACAGTCTCAAAATGGGTGAGCAGTGTGGTCGGGCAGTAGGAAAAGCAAGTAGGATGCTTGGCTGCATAGCTAGAGGTATAACAAGCAGGAAGAGGGAGATTGTGATCCCCTTATATAGAGCGCTGGTGAGACCACATTTGGAATACTGTGTTCAGTTCTGGAGACCTCACCTACAAAAAGATATAGACAAAATTGAACGGGTCCAAAAATGGGCTACAAGAATGGTGGAAGGTCTTAAGCATAAAACGTATTAGGAAAGACTTAATGAACTCAATCTGTATAGTCTGGAGGACAGAAGGAAAAGGGGGGACATGATCGAAACATTTAAATATGTTAAAGGGTTAAATAAGGTTCAGGAGGGAAGTGTTTTTAATAGGAAAGTGAACACAAGAACAAGGGGACACAATCTGAAGTTAGTTGGGGGAAAGATCAAAAGCAACGTGAGAAAATATTATTTTACTGAAAGAGTAGTAGATCCTTGGAACAAACTTCCAGCTGAATTTAAACATGCTGAATTCCAACTGAATTTAAACATGCCTGGGATAAGCATATATCCATTGTAAGATAAAATACAGGAAATAGTATAAGGGCAGACTAGATGGACCATGAGGTCTTTTTCTGCCGTCAGTCTTCTATGTTTCTATGTTTCTAATAAGATCTCTCTGGCAGTCTCTGCTATTGAGTGTGATTGAGATCGAGGACCAAGCCATGACTATCTGAAGAATATCGGTCTCTCTTTCTGTAAAGAGTTGTATCCTTTGCAATGGGCATGTTAGTGACTCAAGGCAGCTTTTGAATGTACAAAGAGTGTAGCCTTTTCAATATGAACATGTGCTTGACGATTTCATGTGAGGTCATCCGAGCACTTGCTGTTTCACCGAATGACCAGAGCCTGCTGTGTCCTACTGCAAAGAAAAATCAATAAAAGACAGCATGTATTTGGTGCCGATGATGAAAGAATAACTCCTTCTCTGCTGTAATCAACAATTACTGGATTTAGGCCAGTCCTTATGACTGGATGACCTACACTTAACTCTAACCGGTTGTTGCTTACATTTAAAACTTGCTGCTGTCATTTTAGTTTTTGGGAAATTCTGAAGTGACAGCAAGTTTTTGATTTCTTGGAGCTGACTGGCCCTGGTGTTAAAGAATAAAGCATGAGACAGCCTTCCAGAAACTGCAGCATTTTAGCCTGTGTGTGGTATGCAGGTGGAATATGATTTGAGTATTGCCCACAAGATCATATGCTGCAACGTCCTACCGGTCAACAACTACTTCAGCTTCAACCGCAATAACACAAGAGCATGCAACAGATTCAAACTTAATACAAACCGCTCCAAACTTGACTGTAAAAAATATGATTTCAACAATCGAGTTATCGAAGCGTGGAACTCATTGCCGGACTCAATTGTGTCAACCCTTAACCCCCAACACTTCTCCCTTAGACTCTCCACGATTGACCTCTCCAGGTTCCTAAGAGGCCAGTAAGGGGCGTACATAAGTGCACTGGTGTGCCTTTCGTCCCCTGTCCAATTGTCTCTCCTTTCTCTCACTTATCATATATATTTTCTTTCTTTCATATATCCTCTCCTCTAAGTTTACTTTACCCTTATATATATTATTACATGTCTATTTTTCTTCCTATGTATTTGTGTATAAATAAATAATAAGTAAATAAATAAATAAATTACCTGTGCACCTGCTTTTATCTGAGGGTTTCCCAACCCTGCCCACTTTAAGATTTATGAACTTTCAATTCAAAGTGAAGTATTAGTACTGTGTTATAAAAACCTAGTATAAGGCCTACCCCTGCCTGCGGAGAAAATAATATACAATTGGAATACTGCAATTACCAGTGTAGCAGAATACTTTTTACGAACATGTATATTTTTTACATCCAATGCCCATATTACATCAACACTCTGCAGCCTGCACTGGCTGCCGATCAGTTTCCGGTCACAATTCAAATTGTTGGTTATGACCTATAAAGCCCTACATGGCATCGGACCGGAATACCTTCTGCCGCACAAATCCCAGCAACCAATTAGGTCCCACAGAGTCGGCATGCTCCGGGTTCCGTCGACAAAATAATGTTGTTTGGCCGGGGAAGGGCCTTCTCTGTGGCAGCCCCGGCCCTCTGGAACCAATTCCCCCCAGAGATTAGGACCGCCCCCACCCTCTTTGCCTTCCATAAACTACTGAAAACCCACCTATGTCGCCAGGCATGGGGAAATTGATTCCCTCCCGGCTGTCCCGCTTTATGTATGGTATGTTGAGCTGTGTGATTGTTCTTAATAAGGGTTTCTTAATTGTTCTGCTTTTTAACATTGGATTTGTAGACTGTATTGTTTGTTGGGAGCCGCTCGGAGTCCTCGGAGAGGGGCGGCATACAAATCTAATAAATAAATAAATAAATAAACTATGTGCACTTTTTACAAACTTCACACTTTGACAATTTTAAGACTGTGGACTCCCAGAATTCCTCCTCCAGTCGAATGCTCTTGCCCCACAATCCCTAACCCAGGGTTCTTCAAACTTGACAGCTTTAATTAAGACTAGTGGACTTCAACTCTCAGGATTCCTCCTCCAGTCATGCTAGATGGGGTAATTAGAAGGCAAAAACACCCCAATTTTTGGTTAAAAAATGGCCCATTTATTTATTAGATTTGTATGCCGCCCCTTTCCGTAGACTCAACCCATTTTTGCCTGGGTTGGTTGTTTTTTTTTCAAAATTGGGGGTGTTTTTGCTTTCCCCCACCCTCTAGGAGTGCTCTGCAGGCTTCCCAAACCCTCTGCGCACTCCATTTTTGCAAAAACATGGGCCTATATTTTGCAAAAATGGGACGCAGACATTGATAGGCTGCTACGGGTATGGTCAGGAATGCAATACCGATAGCAAAATTTGGAGCTCCACCCAAGAGCACCCAATTTGCACTGAAAGGTGTTGAAACAAAATGCATAAGCCACGCCCACAGTGTGGAAGTAAAAATTTTGGTAGCTCATCACTGGATGCAGGGGCGGGGCTCGGGGAGGCCAAAAATGGCTTTATTCGGGGTAGAAGACACACCGACATTTGCACCCTCTTTTGGGGGGCAAAATAGATAGAGTTGACATGATAGCAGTATTTCAGTATCTGAGGGGCTGTCACAAAGAAAAGGGGGTTAAATTATTCTCTGAAGCACCAGAAGGCAAGGTTAAAAAAAAATAGTTGGAAATTATTCAAAGAGAGAAGCAACCTGGAATTAAGGAGAACAATTAACCAGTGGAACGGCCTGCCTCCAGAAGTTGTGGGTGCTTCATCACTGGACATTTTTGAGAAGACATTGGACAACCATTTCTCTGAATTGGTATAGGGCCGTGATGGTGAACCTTTTTTTCCTAGGGTGCCGAAAGAGCGTGTGTGTGCGCTATCAGCATGCGTGAGTGCCCACACCCATAATTCAATGCCTGGGGATGGCGAAAACAGCTTTCCCCACCTCTTGGAGGCCCTCTGGAGGCTGGAAACGGCCTATTTCCCAACTTCTGGTGAGTCACATAGGCTCGTGTTTCACCCTCCACAGGCTCCAAAGGTTTCCTTGGAGCTGGGGGAGGATAAAAATGTCCTTCATCCCTCTGGAGGCTCTCTGGAAGCCAAAAACGCCATCCCAAAGCCTCTGTGTGAGCCAAAAATCAGCTGGCTATCAAACACATGTACATTGGAGCTCAGCTAGGGCAATGGCTCGCATGCCGGCAGATATGGCTCCATGTGCCACCTGTGGCACCCGTGCCATAGGTTGGCCATCACTGCTATAGGGTCTTCTGCTTGAGTGGGGGGTTGGATTAGAAGATCTCCAAGGTCCCTTCCAACTCTATTATTCTGTTATTCTAACCACCACAACCACCACGAAACCATGATTTCCATCTCGGCTTTCATCAATTTCCACGCGTGGTGTTATTCCAAACAGCATGGCTTCTGAACAGCTTGTGAAGAAGGTTGTCTTCTTCTCAGCCATCTGTAGAAACTCCCTATCAATTTTACAGCCTACATCACTCAGCAGTATGGTTTCAACAGCCACATTCTGTGCAATGGCATTTTCTCATCTACTTGCGCCTTTTAAATTTCTATGATATTCCCCTTGTATTGTTCCTTCTTCTGTGTTTTTTTGGGGGCAGACTGCTTTAAAAAAGAACAGACTTTCAGCATTGGGTTCTACACATACCTTCAAGTGTATCTGCTTCATTTTGCATTAGGAAAGGCTGAACTGATTTATTATTTGTTTGTTTGTTTACTTACTTACTTACTTACTTACTTACTTACTTACTTACTTACTTACTTACTTACTTACTTACTTATTAATAAGATTTGTATGCCGCCTCTCTCCGTAGACTCGGGGCGGCTAACAACAGTAATAAAAACAGCATATAACAATCCAATATTAAAGCAGTTAAAAACCCTTATTATAAAACCAAACATACATACAGACATACCATGCATAAAATTGTAAAGGCCTAGGGGAAAAGAGTATCTCATTGTTTAGTTGACGGGACCCGGAGAAGACCCACTCTATGGGACCTAACTGGTCGCTGGGATTCGTGCAGCAGAAGGCGGTCCCTGATTGGTCAGAGTAGGAAACCAATAGTTTTAGTTTTGCTCTATGGCTGTAGTTAATGGTTATGTGACCGGCTTATTTCTGAAAATGGATATTTTCATACTGATCATGTCTCACATTTGGCAGATTTTACTTGGGAAAAAACTTCACACTGGGAACTGCAATTCTTCTCAACATGTGATTAGTTGGCATCTTCCAAGAAAAGAAAGAAAGAAGATCTGTTTCAGATGAGCTGGAGGAACAAAAATCCCACTTACATGTGGCTTCCTCTTCCTTCAGAAACAGTGTGATATCTAAGGAACTTCCAACTTCGTTAAAAGGTGTGAAATGTTTTTAATCTTTTGAGCCTGAACTGCAATTAGAAAGAGTCTTACTATTAGAGATGGATGAATTCACCAAAGTTCTCTCCAAAACACTTCCTTCTTATTCCCCAAGCTTGCTGGAAACCTCCTCCAGATCTCCAATCAAAGGTGAGAATATTAGAGGGAAGGACAACGCATAAAAATAAAAACCCCTATTTCCCTCAATAAACTAAACCAAGTATAAACTAAACAACTAATTTAAACTTTGGCAACACTGAACTGCTTTAGCCAGTAAACTTTAGAGCCTGGATGGCAAACCTTTTTTTTCCTCGGGTACCAAAAGAGTGTGGGCGCACACTATTGCACATGCACGAGTGTCCACACCTATAATTCAATGCCTGGGAAGGGTAAAAATAGCTTCCCCCGCCACCTGGAGATCCTCTGGAGGCTGGAAACACCCTGTTTCCCAACTTCTGGTGGGCCCAGTAGGCTCGTGTTTCACCTTTCCCAGGCTCCAAAGGCTTCCCTGGAGCCGGGAGAGGGTAAAAACCCCTCCTCATCCCCCCAGGGGCTCTCTTGAAGCCAAAAACACCCTCCCAGAGCTTCTGTTCGAGCCAAAAATCAGCTGGCCAGCACACACATGTGTGTTTGATCTGAGCTAGGGCAACCACTTGTGTGCCAGCAGATATGGCTCCGTGTGCCACCTGTGGACCCGTGACATAGGTTTGCCATCACTGCTTTATAGTACAGTAATACTCCGTCTTATGAACTTAATTGGTTCCGGAAGTAGGTTCGTAAAGCGAAAAGTTTGTAAGACGAAACATTGTTTCCCACGCGATTAATGCGTGCAAAAAGAAAAAAATCACAAAATGGCGCACCTTCTGAAACAGCCGGGGGACTTCTCGGCATTCTCCCGAGCACCGAACCCGGAAGTTTGGGTTTGGGTTCGGGTTCCGGAGGCTGCCGAGAAGTGCCTGGCTGTTTCAGAAGGTTACAGCTGGGTGGCGCCGCTCGGCGGAGCACCGTTTTTGCAATCGGCGGCGGTGTTTTCGGCCGATCTGGAGCCTGGAAAGGAGGTGGGGAATCCCAATAGGGAATTCCATGGGCGGAGCTTTGATGTCACGACAAACTAAGTAAATAAAATAAATAAATACTATCTCAACACTTTCAGGGTATGATCTGAAGAGCTTTCTGGTTTCACAGTCCCTATTGAAACAGCAAATCGAAGACTTCTCCAAGGGGTCCCTTGTTCAGCTTTGCCTTCACGCCTATCTCGGTCAGGATGTCCTGGCAATGGTGATTCATGTACTGAGCACTGACTGCTCTGTGTGAGACTGCCTTGGAGATTACTCAGAAACTACAGCTGGTTCAAAATGCATCATAGAGGCTCCTGATAGAACAACCCAGCGATGAACACCACTTATCTTCCCTACCAGTTCAGAAGTTTGTGTTCATTGCCCCGTCATGTGACATTTTTTCATCCTCTGCGCTTGCGCAGAAGGCTTTGTGCATGTGCAGGGTTAAACACATGAAAATGGCGACATCGGCTGTGGCGAGGGGGGCGTTTTCCCAGGTCCACCTGGTGCACCAGCTCTATTTGGACAGGGAATCTTTGCTCACGGTCACTCATGCCCTTATCACCTGGAAGTTCAACTACTGCAATGCTCTCTACATGGGGCTACCTCTGTTATATGTCTGTTATATATGCTGTGAGCCGCCCCGAGTCCTCGGAGAGGGGCGGCATACAAACCCAATTAAACTAAACTAAACTAAACTAAACTAAACTAAACTAAACTAAACTAAACTAAACTAAACTAAACTAAACTAAACTAAACCAATTTAAAATCCGCAATACACACCCAAAACAGCTAAAAAGCCCATGCATATCTTTCATGGTCAATTAGGATTGCGTACCATTGGCTCAACCAGGTCTTTATGGCTTTTCAGAAGGCCAGTAGGGTGGGGGCAGCCTGGATAATAATAATAATAATAATAATAATAATAATAATAATAATAATAATAATTTAATAGATTTGTATGCCGCCCCTCTCTGAAGACTCGGGGCTGCTCACAACACAATAGCAATACAATATAGATACAAATCTAATGTTAAAAAATTGAAAAAAACTAATTTAAAAATACATTATAAAAACCTATCTACTACACAGTCATACACACTCAGTCCAACTAAATAAAAAACATAATAAACATAATAAGGTCAGCAAAAAGGGAGGGGGAAGATTAATCCCCCCACGCCTGGCGGCAAAGGTAAGTCTTCAACATTTTACAGAAGGTGAGGAGGGTAGGGTCAGTTCGAATCTCCAGGGGGAGTTGATTCCAGAGGGCCGGGGCCGCCACAGAGAAGTCTCTTCCCCTGGATCCCGCCAGACGACATTATTTTGTCTACAGAACCCAGAGAAGGCCAACTCTGTGGGACCTAATCGGCTGCTGGGATTCGTGAGGATCTATTCTGTTTATTCTTTTTTAATATTGTTCTAGTAATATAGGCAGCTTCCCGATGGACACAAGCCAAGGAAATACAGTATATATATATATATAGTTATGATATTTGGTATTGCCTGCAATGGCTCTTTAGGATTCTTCAAAATAAGGGAAGACCATATAAGGAGTTTCAAAAAGTAAGCATCCTTTGGAGATACAAACCCATGTTTTAAATAGTTAATAAGCTGCACGGAACATCTCTGCAATGCTTTTTCAATTAGTCCCCAACACTTCGAGCAGGCAAGCCAGGCGTGGGAGGCGTCAGCATCGATGTCTTCTCCCCACCGTGAACCACCGTTAAAATATTCATATTTGCAAATGTAGCCAAATTTAGCTTGGTGCTCTAATGAGCAAGTTAAAAGATCATTTCTCTCCCCCCCCCCCCCTTTGCCCATTACAGCTGAGCGGTGCAGCTGGCTTCCTTTCACTCGCCGAACAATTTGCAGCATAAGGACAGAGCTACGCGATGGGAGTCACTGAGAAAATGTTAAGCCTGGGAAAGGTGATTTGTTTCCCTCCCCTCCTTCGAGCAGTCAGAAATAATCCATGTAAAACACTTGCTCTGCGGTATAAATCAGAGTCAAGGGGTGTCGGATGGCATTTTAATTTCTTTCTTTTTTTTCCGGCTAGCGGCAGGTGACCGTGATGTGGAGGCCTTTTTTGGAGCAGACGGACGTTTAGAAAGCAAACAGTATACAGCGTAACAGAGAATATATATATATATATATATAATTTTCAAATTCAGCTTAAACATGTGACATGTATGTATGTATGTATGTATGTATGTATGTATGTATGTATGGAGTGTCCTCAATGTAATAATAATAAGAGTTGGAAGGGACCTTGGAGGTCTTCTATTCCAACCTCCTGCTTAGGCAGGAAACCCTACACTATTTCAGAGAGATGGTTATCCAACATCTTCTTAAAAACTTCCAGTGTTGAAGTATTCACAACTTCTGGAGGCAAGCTGTTCCACTGATCAACCGTTCTGACTGTCAGGAAATTTCTCCTTAGTTCTAAGTTCCTTCTCTCCTTGTTTAGTGTTCTGTCCGGCTCTCTGGTACACTCCTCCCAAACATTCACAGGTACAAATTTCAGACACACACACGTTTGAAAATTCAAAACAATGTTCTTTATAATGAAAATTCACTTAACCTAAGCCCTCTTTTGGTATAGCAAAGAGCACTCGTCTCCAAACAAACTGGTAATTTGTACAAGTCCCTTATCAGTTCTGTGATACTTAGCTTGCAGCTGTGAGGCAATTCACAGTCCTTCTTCTTTCACAAAGTGAAACACACTTTGCTCTGGTTTAGTTTCAAAGCGGGGAAAAATCAGCACCCAAAAAGTCCAAGTCAGTAAAGCAGTCACGAAACACAACGATCAAATAATCCCCCACAATGGCCAAACCCACAGGCTGCTATTTATAGCAGCCTCACTAATTACCACAGCCCCACCCAACCACAGGTGGCCTCATTTTCTTTGATAATAATCTCTCAGTTGTTTTTGCCTATGCATCGCTCTCTGCATGCGTGGCTGTATCATTCACTCTTGTTCCGAATCCAAGGAGGAGCTAGATAATTGATCTCCTTCTGAGCTGTCTGCCCCACTCTCCTCCTCCCTGTCACTCATGTCTACTTGGTCAGAGGAGCCTTCATCAGAAGATTCCACTGGGTGCAAAGCAGGCCTACAGCATGTGGATGTCTCCCCCACATCCACAGTCCTTGGGGCAGGAGCTGGGCCAGAGCTAACCACAACATTTAGTTTCCACCCATTGCTTTTTGTTCTACCCTCAGGTGCTTTGGAGAATAGGTTGACTCCCTCTTCTTTACGACCACAATTGAACCCCAAACTTCGGTTGTGAAGTGATACATTTGTTAAGGTTCAGTTTTGGCCCCGTTTTACCATCTTTCTCACCCTGGTTGTTAAATGAATCCCTGTGGTTGATGAGTTAGAGACCTGGTTGTTAAGTGAATTGGGTTTCCCCGTTGAGTTGGCTTTAAAGATCGTAAAATGGGGCAAAATTCACTTGACCGTTGTTTGGCAACAGAAAAATTTGGGCTGCATTGTGGTCGTACGTTGAGGATGCCCAGGGGTGGGCTACAGCCAGGACTGGGAGAGGGGGACACAGTGGTGTACAACAATACAGTAAAACATTAACATCACACAAGTCATTACAATGTTAAAAGTAGTTTTACAGTAGCATCAGCATAGTAATGGAATAAATTCACAACATTTTTTTTAAACTGGGGTTTATAGTTGTTCTGTCGAGCTCTCTTGCAAAATCCTCCCAAAAAATGCACAGATACAATTTCGGACACACACACGTTTGAAAATTCAAAACAATGTTCTTTATACCGAAAATGCAAATAAACAGAGCACTCGTTTTGTATAGCAAAGAGCACTTGTCTCCAAACAAACTGGTAATTTGTACAAGTCCCTTATCAGTTCTGTGATACTTAGCTTGCAGCTGTGAGGCAATTCACAGTCCTTCTTCTTTCACAAAGTGAAACACACTTTGCTCTGGTTTAGTTTCAAAGCGGGGGGAAATCAGCACACAAAGATCAAAGTCATCAAAGCAGTCATGAAACACAACGATCAGATAATCCTCCACAATGGCCAAACCCACCGGCTGCTATTTATAGCAGCCTCACTAATTACCACAGCTCCACCCAACCACAGGTGGCCTCATTTTCTTTGATAATAATCTCTCAGTTGTTGTTGCCTATGCATCGCTCTCCGCATGCGTGGCTGTATCATTAACTCTTGTTCTGAATCCAAGTAGGAGCTAGATAATTGATCTCCTTCTGAGCTGTCTGCCACACTCTCCTCCTCCCTGTCATTCATGTCTTCTTGGTCAGAGGAGCCTTCATCATCAGATTCCACCGAGGGCAAAACAGGCCTGCAGCATGTGGATGTCTCCCCCACATCCACAGTCCTTGGGGCAGGAGCAGGGCCAGAGCTAACCACAACAATAGTTTTAACTATTTATTTATTTATTATTTATTTATTTATTACTTAGATTTGTATGCCGCCCCTCTCCGAAGACTCGGGGCGGCTCACAACATGTAAAAACAAATCATAAGCAATCAGACAAATTTAAAATATTTAAATATTTAAAAAACCCCATATGCTAACAGTCACACACACAGACATACCATGCATAAATTAAACGTGCCCAGGGGGAGATGTTTCAGTTCCCCCATGCCTGACGGCAAAGGTGGGTTTTAAGGAGTTTACGGAAGGCAGGAAGAGTAGGGGCAGTTCTAATCTCCGGGGGGAGTTGGTTCCAGAGGGCCGGGGCCGCCACAGAGAAGGCTCTCCCCCTGGGGCCCGCCAACCGACATTGTTTAGTTGACGGGACCCGGAGAAGGCCCACTCTGTGGGACCTAATCGGTCGCTGGGATTCGTGCGGCAGGAGGCGGTCTCGGAGATATTCTGGTCCGATGCCATGAAGGGCTTTAAAGTTCATAACCAACACTTTGAATTGTGACCGGAAATTGATCGGCAACCAATGCAGACTGCGGAGTGATGGTGAAACTTGGGCATACCTAGGGAGGCCCATGACTGCTCTCGCAGCTACATTTTGCACGATCTGAAGTTTCCGAACACTTTTCAAAGGTAGCCCCATGTAGAGAGCATTACAGTAGTCGAACCTCGAGGTGATGAGGGCATGAGTGACTGTGAGCAATGAGTCCCGGTCCAGATAGGGCCGCAACTGGTGCACCAGGCGAACCTGGGCAAACGCCCCCCTCGCCACAGCTGAAAGATGTTGTTCTAATGTGAGCTGTGGATCGAGGAGGACGCCCAAGTTGGGGACCCTCTCTGAGGGGGTCAATAATTCCCCCCCCCCAGGGTGATGGACGGACAGATGGGATTGTCCTTGGGAGGCAGAACCCACAGCCACTCCGTCTTATCCGGGTTGAGCTTGAGTCTGTTGACACCCATCCAGGCCCCAACAGCCTCCAGGCACTGGCACATCACTTCCACCGCTTCGTTGACTGGGTATGGGGTGGAGATGTAAAGCTGGGTATCATCCGCATATTGATGATACCTCACCCCATGTCCTTGGATGATCTCGCCCAGCGGTTTCATGTAGATGTTGAATAGCAGGGGGGAGAGGACCGACCCCTGAGGCACCCCACAAGGGAGAAACCTAGGAGTCCACCTCTGGCCCCCCACTAACACCGACTGCGACCGGCCAGACAGGTAGGAGGAGAACCACTGAAGGACAGTGCCTCCCACTCCCAACCCCTCCAGCCGGTGCAGAAGGATACCATGGTCGATGGTATCGAAAGCCGCTGAGAGGTCAAGGAGCACCAGGACAGAGGATAAACCCCTGTCCCGGGCCCGCCAGAGATCATCCATCAACGCGACCAAAGCGGTTTCCGTGCTGTAACCGGCCCTGAAACCCGACTGCTGGGGACCTAGATAATCGGCTTCTTCCAAGGACCGCTGGAGCTGGAGTGCCACCACCTTCTCGACAACCTTCCCCATAAAGGGAAGGTTGGAGACTGGACGATAGTTGTTAAGTACGGCTGGGTCCAGGGAAGGCTTCTTGAGGAGGGGGCGCACAAGCGCTTCTTTATAGAGTGATGGAAAAACTCCCCTCCCCAAGGAAGCGTTGGTAATCTCCTGGGCCCAGCTCCGTGTCACCTCCCTGCTGGCCGAAACCAACCAGGAGGGACACGGATCCAATAAACAGGTGGCGGAACTCACAGCTCCGATGGCCTTGTCCACTTCATCAGGTGTCACCAGATCAAACTCTTCCCAGACAGGTGGACAAGTACGTGCCCCAGTCACCTCGACTGACTCGTTGTCAGTCGACTCTGTTTTACAATTGGAGTCGAGGTCGGCTCGGATCCGAGCGACTTTATCAGCGAAAAACGTGTTAAAGTCCTCGGCACTACTCTGTAAGGGCTCCCCAACTCCCCCCTGGTTAAGAAGGGAGCGGGTCACCCTAAACAGAGCGGCCGGGCGGGATTCCGCTGATGCAATCAAGGCGGCATGGTACGCGCATAAATATTTATATTTGACTTCTTTTTATTGTATTTGTATCTCTTTTTTTAGATTGTTTGTAAGTGGCCTGAGTCCTTCGGGATTGGGCAGCATAGAAGTCGAATAAAATAAATAAATAAATAATAAATTGCAATATAAATTGCAGTAAATCCAGAAAAGCGAGCAACAAGAGTGAATAGGTGATGAATGAGTGTTGACTGTGAGTGACAGTACCAAATAAATATGTCAAGATGGTTTTGACAAATAGAAAGGAATGGATTGCAAAATAAATAAAGGAAGGAAGCGTTCATGGCTCAAGAGGAAAGAGAAGATTGAGTGGGTCACAGCTGGATAGCGTTGAGATCTTGGGAGGTTAGAAGTTGAAAAACGAAAGGCAGTGGATGGATTTGTGAATGGGTGGGGTGGAAGCCAGGATGCCTTACAAGAATAGATAGACATGGAGAGATATAATGAATGCCTTTAATTTATTTAGCTTTTTTTTTTTTTTTTTGCTGTTATCACTATCCTTTACATCAGTGTTTCCCAACCTTGACAACCTGAAGATATCAACTCCCAGCTTGCTGGCTAGGGAATTCTGGGAGTTAAAGTCCAAATATCTTCAAGTTGCCAAGGTTGGGAAACACTGCTTTACATAATATTATTCACGCTGAAAGAGAATTGTAGAGCGTGCGTGTATATGTGTAAATATACACAAAGCAAAGAAAACCAGGGCAACCAAAGCAAATACTTCATTGTTCTGAATGCATGTTCTACAGTCCATGAAACGAAAGTTTAATGTTTCATTTGCTATTCAAGATCTCACAAGGAGAAGTGAGTACAGGTACAGGATTTCCTGCTTTCCACCCATTGATTCTTGTCCTGCCTTCAGGTGCTTTGGAGAATAGGTTGACTCCTTCTTTGTGGCAACCCCTAAGATATTGGAACACTGCTATCATGTCTGGACCAGGACTCATTGCTCACGGTCACTCATGCCCTCATCACCTCGAGCTTTGACTACTGTAATGGTCTCTACATGGGGCTACCTTTGAAAAGTGTTCGGAAACTTCAGATCGTGCAGAATGCAGCTGCGAGAGCAGTCATGGGCTTACCCAGGTATGCCCATGTTTCACCATCACTCCGCAGTCTGCATTGGCTGCCGATCAGTTTCCGGTCACAATTCAAAGTGTTGGTTATGACCTTTAAAGCCCTTCATGGCATCGGACCAGAATATCTCCGAGACCGCCTTCTGCCGCACAAATCCCAGCGACCGATTAGGTCCCACAGAGTGGGCCTCCTCCGGGTCCTGTCAACTAAACAATGTTGGTTGGCGGGCCCCAGGGGGAGAGCCTTCTCTGTGGCGGCACCGACTCTCTGGAACCAACTCCCCCCGGAGATCAGAACTGCCCCTACTCTTCCTGCCTTCCGTAAACTCCTCAAAACCCACCTTTGCCGTCAGGCATGGGGGAACTAAACATCTCCCCCTGGGCACATTTAATTTATACATGGTATGCCTGTGTGTGTGTCTGTTAGTATATGGGTTTTTTTTAAATCTTTAAATATTTTAATTAATTGAATTATTTATGATTTGTTTTACACTTGTTGTGAGCCGCCCCGAGTCTTTGGAGAGGGGCGGCATACAAATCCAAATAATAAATAAATAAATAAATAAATGTCTGCCCCGATCCTTCTTTTCATTCAACTAGCCATGCCCAGTTCCTGCAACCGTTCTTCATATGTTTTAGCCTCCAGTCCCCTAATTATCTCTGTTGCTCTTCTTTGTACTCTTTCCAGAGTCTCAACATCTTTTTTACATTGTGGTGACCAAAACTGAATGCAGTATTCCACGTGTGGCCTTACCAAGGCCTTATAAAGTGGTATTGACACTTCATGTGATCTTGATTCTGTCCCTCTGTTAATGCAGCTTAGAACAGCTCACATTAGAGAAACATCTTTCAGCTGTGGCGAGGGGGGCATTTGCCCAGGTTCGCCTGGTGCACCAGTTGCGGCCCTATTTGGACCGGGAGTCACTGCTCACAGTCACTCATGCCCTCATCACCTCAGGGCTCGACTACTGTAATGCTCTCTACATGGGGCTACCTTTGAAGAGTGTTCGGAAACTTCAGATCGTGCAGAATGCGGCCGCGAGAGCAATCGTGGGCTTTCCCAAATATGCCCATGTTACTCCAACACTCTGCAGTTTGCATTGGTTGCCGATCAGTTTCCGGTCACAATTCAAAGTGTTGGTTATGACCTATAAAGTCCTTCATGGCACCGGACCAGGATATCTGCGAGACCGCCTTCTGCCGCACGAATCCCAGCAGCTGGTTAGGTCCCACAGAGTTGGTCTTCTCCGGGTCCCGTCGACTAAATAATGTCATTGGCGGGACCCAGGGGAAGAGCCTTCTCTGTGGTGGCTCCGACCCTCTGGAATCAGCTCCCTCCAGAGATTAGAACTGCCCCTACCCTCCTTACCTCTGTCGTCAAGCGTGGGGGAACTGAGACATCTCCCTCTGCCTATGTAGTTTTTGTGCATGATACGACTGTATGTATGTTTTTTATATTAGGGTTTCTTGCTTGTTAGACTTTTTAAATGTACTATTGTTATTTTAGATTCTAATTATTAGATTTGTCATTATATATTGTTTTTATCACTATTGTGAGCCGCCCCGAGTCTGCGGAGAGGGACGGCATACAAATCTAATAAATAAATAAAATAAATAAATAAATAAATAAACTGTGTTGGTATGTGAATTGAGGAACTGTTCATTTTGAAGCCAAAGAGTTAGCCAAACATTGACTGGGAAGCCTATTCGGTTTGGGTAAGCTTATCAGTCATAATTCCATCTTAGTCCATGTTAGGAAAAGCTTCCATTCATTGATTCTAAAATAAATATGAGCGCATTGAAGAAATTGAAGCATGTTAAAATTAAATCAGCACCGCAGATGGCATTGCAGATGGCTAGGAGACAAGTTTAGAAACCATGTGTGATTTCCTTAGGTCCAGGTTATCCAAACCATTAATGGAAAAATTACAGTTCATTAAAACTGGTTCAACTATTTGCAATGAAACACAAAGTTTCTATCAACTGAACAGCTTGAATTTATCATTTTGAACTTAGCTTTCCCATTTAGATATCACACCCCTGTGTTGTGTATATCTTCCATAATGTGTGAGCCTTAGCAATGATCATGCTTGATGAAGGACTGACAACATTTTTTACTGCCACACTGTGGGCGTGGTTTATTGTGTGGGTGTGGCTTGATGGTCATGTGACTGGGTGGGAGTGGCTTGTCAGCCATGTGATCAGGTGGGAATGGCTTGACAATCATGTGACTGGGTGGGAGTGACTTACCGACCAAGTTAAGTTTTCAAATAGGTGCTTGGACTCTTTTTCAGTTGATTAAGTCACATTATATGAATAGCCACAAAAAGGACAAATGATAGACAGCATGATTTGTTGAGAAGCGCAGTAACATTTTAAGGTTTTGTACTGAACCCACAAGGTTCAGTATGATAACAAATTAGGCAAGTAGCTCAATTTTCTTTAATTGCTATAAAAGTTCCGTTCTAGATAATTATTAAAATGAGAAATCAGCAGATATGGCTCTGCATGCCACCTGTGGCACACGTGCTATAGGTTCGCCATCACTGCCATGGAGTCTCCTCCTGGCACACCCTGCTTCCCTTGCCCCCAACCGGAAGCTCCTCTCAAAATTGTGGTGCCGACTGTGTTGTGGTTAGCTCTAGCCCTGATCCTGCCCCAAGGACTGTGGATGTGGGGGAGACATCCACATGATGCAGGCCTGTTTTGCCCCCAGTGGAATCTGATGATGAAGGCTCCTCTGACCAATAAGACATGAGTGACAGGGAGGAGGAGAGTGGGGCAGACAGCTCAGAAGGAGATCAATTATCTAGCTCCTCCTTGGATTCAGAACAAGAGTTAATGATACAGCCACCCATGAGGAGAGTGATGCATAGGCAACAACAACTGAGAGATTATTATCAAAGAAAATGAGGCCACCTGTGGTTGGGTGGAGCTGTGGTAATTAGTGAGGCTGCTATAAATAGCAGCCTGTGGGTTTGGCCATTGTGGAGGATTATCGGATCGTTGTGTTTCGTGACTGCTTTACTGACTTGGACTTTTTGTGTGTGCTGATTTTCCCCCGCTTTGAAACTAAACCAGAGCAAAGTGTGTTTCACTTTGTGAAAGAAGAAGGACTGTGAATTGCCTCACAGCTGCAAGCTAAGTATGACAGAACTGATAAAGGACTTGTACAAATTACCAGTTTGTTTGGAGACGAGTGCTCTTTGCTATACCAAAAGAGGGCTTAGTTTAAGTGAATTTTCATTATAAAGAACATTGTTTTCAATTTTCAAATGTGTGTGTGTCTGAAATTTGTACCTGTGAATTTTTGGGAGGAGTCTACGAGAGAGCCCAACAGAACAGACTGGCAGCAGGGAGTCGCAGCAGAGGGATGAAAGAGCCACATGTGGCTCCAGAGCCACAGGTTGCTGACCCTTGGCATACATCAACTCCAAGGTTAACTTCAGACCAACAATCAAGTAAACAATGCCTTAATCAAGGAACTGCCAAAGAGCCATCAGTAAACAGTTCAACAAAATAATCTCTTAAGACCACCACACCCACACAGACAGGCAACTCACCAGAATATAAACTAACAACAAACAGCACTCCTTACTAACAGTTTTTTTCCGAACGCCATCACTCTACTAAACAAATAATTCCCTCAACACTGTCAACTTTTTATTAAGTCTGAACTTCTATTTCTACTGGTTTTTTCCTCATCATTCCTATCATCCTTTTCCTCCCACTTAGGACTGTATGACTGTAGCAGCAGGTGGCGCAGCAGGTAGACTGCTGTACTGCAGGCCACTGAAGCTGACTGTCGATCTATAGGTCAGCAGTTCAAATCTCATCACCAGCTCAAGGTTGACTCAGCCTTCCATCCTTCCGAGGTGGGTAAAATGAGGACCCAGATTGTGGGGGCAATAGGCTGGCTCTGTTTTTTAAAAATGCTATTGCTAACATGTTGTGAGCCGCCCTAAGTCTAAGGAGAAGGGCGGCATAAAAATCGAATAAATAAATAAAAATCGAATAAATAAATAAAAATCGAATAAATAAATAAAAATCGAATAAATAAATAAAAATCGAATAAATAAATAAAAATCGAATAAATAAATAAAAATCGAATAAATAAATATAAACAAATAAATAAATAAAAATCGAATAAATAAATAAAATAAATAAATAACTTGTTGCTTGTATCCTAAGATTTTTATTAATATTGATTGTTTCTTCATTGCTTATTTGACCCCTATGACAATCATTAAGTGTTGTACCAAATGATTCTTGACAAATGTATCTTTTTCTTTTATGTACACTGAGAACTTATGGACTAAAAACAAATTCCTTGTGTGTCCAATCACACTTGGCCTATATTCTATTCTATTCTTATTCTTATTCTTATTCTTATTCTTATTCTTATTCTTATTCTTATTCTTATTCTTATTCTATTCTTATTCTTTTCTATTCCATTCCATTCCTATTACACTGCTATCAGTACTCTGCATGCACAGCTTTGGTTAGCTTATGCGCACGTGTGCATCCCAGTATATTTTTGCTTCCGTGCATGTGCAGAAGCAAAAGGAATAGCCAAACTCTCTCTCACATGCATGCCTTCATGAGATTTTGCTTCTGTGCATGCGCAGAACAGGATGTGCATGCGGGTGCACAAGTTAATCGAAGCTGTGAGCAACGATCTCTATGGGTGCACTATCCTTTACCATACTGGTAGTAACCTGCTACTGCTGATAATGTTACCTATTTAGGATAATGAAACATCTGCAAGAAAGCAAGCGAGCTCCGAGAATTTCAACCCTGAGCTACACATTTTCACCTTTATTGGTACACATTTTTCGGCTGTGGCGAGGAGGGCGTTTGCCCAGGTTCGCCTGGTGCACCAGTTGTGGCCCTATTTGGACAGGGAGTCATTGCTCACAGTCGCTCATGTCCTCATCACCTCGAGATTCGATTACTGCAATGCTCTCTACATGGGGCTACCTTTGAAAAGTGTTTGAAAACTTCAGATCGTGAAGAACGCGGCCGCGAGAGCCATTGTGGGCTTTCTTAGATTCGCCCACGTCTCTGCAACACTCCGTGGCCTGCATTGGCTGCCAATCAGTTTCTGGTCACCATTCAAAGTGTTGGTTATGACCTTTAAAGCCCTACATGGCATTGGACCAGAGTACCTCTGCAACCGCCTGCTACCACACGAATCCCAGTGACCAATAAAGTCCCACAGAGTTGGCCTTCTCTGGGTCCCGTCGACTAAACAATGTCGTTTGGCGGGCCCCAGGGGAAGTGCCTTCTCTGTGGCGGCCCCGGCCCTCTGGAATCAACTCCCCTCATAGATTAGAACTGCCCCCACCCTCCTTGTCTTTCATAAATTACTCAAGACCCATCTATACCGCCAGGCATGGGGGAGTTGAGACACCTTTCTCCCAGGCTTTTTTATATTTATGTTTGGATATGTATGTGTTGTTTGCTTTTTAAATATGATAGGGTTTTTATGTGCTTTTTAATATTAGATTTGTTTTCGCTAGAATATTGTTTTTATTGTTGTTGTGAGCCGCCCCGAGTCTTCGGAGAGGGGCGGCATACAAATCTAATAAATTGAATTGAATTGAATTGAATTTTCTCATTTGGATAAAATCTCTGCTTCCTACCGACAGCACTAAATTCAGCTTGCATTCCCTCCAAATGTTTCTCAAGTCTAAACAGCAAAATATTGGTGGATTAATATTTTTCAGCTGCGCTTTCTTTCTAAATGACATAACCCATAGCCCAGAATCTGAATGAGGCCAAGCAGATGGCGAAAGAGGATTGCTAGAGCAGAAGAGATCCTGCTCTATGAACTGAAATTGAGGATTAAGAACAATTGTCCTGCAAAACACTCCCCAGCATCCGATTTGCTAAAAGTGTATTCTGTGTGGATTTTTTAAAAAAATATTATTAATAAGTGCTAAACTTTTATTGATAGAAAAGTATCCATTTAGCGTGTCTTAGAGGTTAGTTTAAAAAAAAAACTAATAGGGGATTATAACGATAGCAACAGCACTTAGACTTATATATAACTTCACAGAGTTTTACAGCCTTCTCTAAGAGGTTTACAGAGTCAGCATCCTGCCCCCAACAATCTGGGTCCTCATTTTACCAACCTCGGGAAGGATGGAAGGCTGAGTCAACCATGAGCCTGGTAAAATTCGAACTGCCAAATTGCAGTCAGCCAGCAGTCAGTAGAAGTAGCCTGTAGTCCTGCACACTAAGATTTCAAGCCAAAATGTGGGTCATAAAATCTAGAAAAACATTTTCCATTACAAACATGGACCCACTCCATGCCATACAATATCCCTGCGATTGAATTCATTTATGTATATGGAAACCTTAAATAAAGTGCCATATGAAAAAAGAGTGAACAATGAAAGGGTAAAAATAAAAAAGGTTTGGGGGGGTGTAATTTTTCCTGGAGTCAGGATTTATATTGTTTCTAATTTGAAATGTACAAGAATAAATTCCCTTTAAAATTACATATTACATTTCAAAATGTAGTAACTTTAAACACTTTTGCAAACATCTATGGTGAATCCCAGTCATCCAGCTTATGGTTGTCCCAAAGGTGCTTTTTTCAGGAGGCAACTGGATTTTCTTTGTTTTTCTTTGAAGATGTTTCACTTCTCGTGCATGAAGCTTCTTCAGCTCTGACTGAATGATGGGGAATGGAAGGATTTATACCCCTTGCAGACAGCTGGTCATTTGCATTCTTTTAGAGAGTCGTCGAGGCCACTTGGAAGTTTTTTCAGTTACAGCTGAAGAAGCTTCTTCGATGAGAAACAAAGCATCTTCAAAAAACCCCTCAAAATGTCTAGTTGTTTCTTGAAAAACACCTTTGGTTGCAAAATTGGTTGCAAAAAATGATCGATATATTAGAATACAGATAGGAAATGCTGAATTAAATGACAGCTTTTTCAATGACAAGTAAGCTACATTAACTTGATTTAGAACAATTCTTATTCATTATTAATAATTAAGTCTTTATTATTAATACAACTCATTATTATTATTACCACCAGAAATAGAGTTTAAATTGAAAAAGTATATATGTTATCGATATGAAAATCTGCAAACACTAGTTATTCTAAAATTATATTAGATTTATCTAGGATTTCTGCAGTAATTGATTGTGTAAATGAATGTCAAATATTTGAAATTTGAAAATTGGTCATACTTAGCAGAAGTCACAACTTTCCCCCAGTAATGGGCAGCCAAAATTTTAACTGCCACACTTTGGGTGTGGCTTTTTTGTGGGTGTGGCTTGATGGTCACGTGACTGGGTAGGAGTGGCTTGCCAGCCATGTGACCAGGTGGGAGTCGATTGAACGATCATCATCGTTCAAGTGAACTGTTAAGTCCTCCACTTACAATCTCACCAGTGTCTCTCTGGGGTGACAGTTAGCTTCGCGTTTCCCGTGCTCTCCTTCCTGGGTCACTCCCTGCCTCAGGCTGGGTAGCTAGGCAAACGGGTGCCAATCAGCTGTTGAGAAAAGATGGGGAAGGAAATGGGCCCCCTGCAACTCCTGCCGGTGCTGGTCTCCCTGCTGCTTTCCGAGGAGGAGGAGGAGGAGGGGAGGGTGGGATGGTCAGCTGGAGCTGGGCACACAGCTTCGTTTATGTTGTGAGCTGCCCTGAGTCCTCAGAGAGTGGTGGCATACAAATCCAATAAATAAATAAATAAATTTCCACTTATGGAACTGCATTCTACCCCGTCCTGCCTGCTGCCCACCCCTGGATACTGGTCACCACCAAGGATAGGTGGGTTATATCTGCAACAGCTGGGAAACACCTTTTCCAGTTCACACGAACAACCAATAATACACTGAAATTCCAACAACCCAAAACATGTTTTTATCTTTGCCACAGTTCAATTCTGTCCATCCTTCACAAGCCTACTGCAGAACAATGTAACAATTGAGGGTCCTGAAACTGGGGAAATAATTGATGTTCAGTTTTATTTGTGGAGAATTATTAACCTTTTTGTTCTAAATCAGTGGTTTTAAACCTGGGGGTCAGGATCCCTTTGAGGGTCGAATGACCATTTCACAGGGGTCGCCTAAGATCATGGGAAAAGACTAATTTCCCATAGTGTTAGGAACTAAAGCTTCTATTCTGGCGCCTTGGAACATATTTTTACAATCCGACCAATCAGGCATTCGCAGAGGGCGTGTCCCTCTGGTCTTTATGCCAATCAGATTAAAGCTGTGTTGGGAGAATTGGCACTAGACTTATGGTTGGGGGTCACCACAACATGAGGAACTGTATTAAGGGGTCGCGGCATTAGAAACGTTGAGAACCACTGTTCTAAATCATAGGTCTCCAAACTTGTAGACTTCAATTCCCAGAATTCCCCAGCTAGACATTCTGACTGGGGAAGTCTGGGAGTTGAAGTCTGTTAGTCTTAAAGTTTGAAGACTCAAAGTTTGAAGACTCTCATCAAACAATGATCAATTTTGTCTCACTCCTTGGAGCCCCAATAACTGAACTGCCGAGAAAGTTTATCCCACACACAAAAAATCAATAAATGCATTCTCTCACCAGCCCCACTTCCCACCTCTGGTCTTATTGTAACTAGACTTACTTGGATAACTTCATTTCTATTTGTTGCCGGATCTCCTGCCTCTCTTCGTCAGTCCTTCTTGGGAAAATGTTCCTATCTTCCAACTCCTGTTTGCTTGGCCTGTTCCGCAGCTTCACTGCCAGTAGCTCTTTCTTGCATTTTCTTGGCAATGTACCTGGAACGTCCAATGAAAGACAATGGGAACGTGTCAAAGAGACAAGCCCTAAGATAGCAAAGTTATCTTGTGATTAATAAATGTAAGACGTAGATACAGTGGTACCTCATCTTACGAACGCCTCTTCTAACGAACTTTTCAAGATACGAACCTGATGTTTAAGATTTTTTTTGCCTCTTCTTCCGAACTATTTTCACCTTACGAACCCAAGCAGCTGCTGCTGGGATGAAGGGGTTTCTTTTTTTCCCCTTTTTTGAAGAAAGGGAGGGGCGGCTTGGAGGAGGAAAGATTTTGCAGAGAACAGGGTGCTTGCAGAGGCACTGAAACGGTGTCTTTGGAAGAAAGAAAAGGGAGGGGCGGCTTGGAGGAGGAAAGATTTTGCAGAGAACAACGTGCTTGCAAAGGCACCGAAAGTGTGTCTTTTGAAGAAAGAAAAGGGGGGGCGGCTTGGAGGAGGAAAGATTTTGCAGAGAACAGGGTGCTTGCAGAGGCACTGAAACGGTGTCTTTGGAAGAAAGAAAAGGGAGGGGCGGCTTGGAGGAGGAAAGATTTTGCAGAGAACAACGTGCTTGCAAAGGCACTGAAAGGGTGTCTTTTGAAGAAAGAAAAGGGAGGGGTGGCTTGGAGGAGGAAAGATTTTGCAGAGAACAGCTTGCTTGCAGAGGCACTGAAACGGTGTCTTTTGAAGAAAGAAAAGGGAGGGGAGGCTTGGAGGAGGAAAGATTTTGCAGAGAACAACATGCTTGCAGAGGCACTGAAACAGTGTCTTTTGAAGAAAGAAAAGGGAGGGGCGCCCCCCTTGCCTTTCTTCCTTCCCACTCACCCTTTAGCCTAGCCTTGCTTCTTCCACTTGCCCCCTTTAGCTGCTCCTCCCTGCCCTCTGTTCGCCTCCCTTCTAAAGTTTGGGATTTTCCTGAAGGATTTGCACGCATTATTTGCTTTTACATTGATTCCTATGGGAAACATTGTTTCATCTTACGAACTTTTCACCTTACGAACCTCCTCCTGGAACCAATTAAGTTCGTATGATGAGGTACCACTGTACTAGAAATATCTTCTGCCAATGGGTCTATATAGGAAGAACTGAGGTTACCGTATTTTTCAGAGTATAAGATACACCTTAGTTTTGGGGGAGGAAACTAGGGAAAAGAATCTGCTTACCAGATATTCAACAAACTCAAACTCAAACCAGACAAGACAGAGTGGCTATGGGTCCTGCCTCCCAAGGACAATTCCATCTGTCCGACCATCACCCTGGGGGGGGAGTCATTGACCCCCTCAGAGAGGGTTCGCAACTTGGGCGTTCTCCTCGATCCACAGCTCACATTAGGGAAACATCTTTCAGATGTGGCGACGGGGGCATTCGCCCAGGTTCGCCTGGTGCACCAGTCGCAACCCTATTTGGATCGGGAGTCACTATTCACAGTCACTCATGCCCTCATTACCTCGAGGCTCGACTACTGTAATGCTCTCTACATGGGGCTACCTTTGAAAAGTGTTCGGAAACTTCAGATCGTGCAGAATGCAGCTGCGAGAGCAATCATGGGCTTTCTCAAATATGTCCATGTTACTCCAACACTCCGCAGTCTGCATTGGTTGCCGATCAGTTTCCGGTCACAATTCAAAGTGTTGGTTATGACCTATAAAGCCCTTCATGGCACTGGGCCAGAATATCTCAGGGACCGCCCTCTGCCGCACGAATCCCAGCGACCAGTTAGGTCTCACAGAGTGGGTCTTCTCCGGGTCCCGTCAACCAAACAATGACGTTTGGTGGGACCCAGAGGAAGAGCCTTCTCTGTGGCGGCCCCGACCCTCTGGAACCAACTCCCCCCAGAGATTAGAATTGCCCCCACCCTCCTTGCCTTTTGTAAGCTGCTTAAAACCCACCTCTGCCGCCAGGCATGGGGGAACTAAGATACACTTTCCCCCTAGGCCTTCACAATTTTATGTATGGTATGTTTTAAACATGCCTAGGATAAACATATATCCATCCTAAGATAAATCACAGGAAATAGTATAAGGGCAGACTAGATGGACCATGAGGTCTTTTTCTGCCGTCAGTCTTCTATGTTTCTATGTTTCTATGTTTGTATGTATGATTGGTTTTTATATAATGGGTTTTTAACTGTTTTTTAGTATTGGATTTTGTTGTACTGTTTTACTGCTGTTGTTAGCCGCCTTGAGTCTTCGGAGAGGGGCGGCGTACCAATCCAATAAATAATAATAATAATAATAATAATAATAATAATAATAATAATAATAATAATAATATTCATCTGGCTAGCGTCCTTAGCCAACACATTATTTTATCCCCTGGTTAGGGCTTTAGAAAAACATTCTTCGCAGAGAGTAACAATGAAAGAACTTGCAAGCCGGTAAGAGTTGGGAACATTGTTAGCACCTGGTTAGGGCTGGAAAGAAACTTATTCAGAGCAAGTTAGAACAATGGGGGGAAAACCCTGCAAAGACTTAGGGCTTGGAAAACATTCTTCGCAGAGAGTAACAATGAAAGAGCCTGCAAAGTAACAGCTGGGAAGATCATTAGGACTGAAAAAAAAGCTACATTCAGAGTATAAGTCACACCCAAATTATCAACCTTTTTTAGGGAGGAAAAAGATGTGTCTTATACTCCAAAAATATGGTAATCACAAAGGAGATACAGTTAGTCATTGACTTAGGAGATGGGACCAGAAGTTCCATTGCTAGGAAAGGCAGATGTTCAATTATATCTGGTTTCACAACCTTTTGCTATTGTTGTTAAGTGAATCATGTGATCATTAAACAAATTAGGTTTCCTCCACCTGTCCATTTCCACATCTTTCTGTCCTGACCACTTTTTAGAGAGGCACAATTGAGAGCATTTTAACAAATTGCATGGCTGTTTGGTTTGGTGGCAGCAGTGCCTCAGATAGAAAGCCAATACAGAGAGTGATAAGGACAGTGGAGAAGATTATAAGAAGCCCACTTCCTGTTATTCAGGATAGAAACATAGAAGACTGACGGCAGAAAAAGACCTCATGGTTCATCTAGTGTGCCCTTATACTATTTCCTGTATTTTATCTTACAATGGATATATGTTTATCCCAGGCATGTTTAAATTCAGTTACTGTGGATTTACCAACCACATCTGCTGGAAGTTTGTTCCAAGGATCTACTACTCTTTCAGTGAAATAATATTTTCTCACGTTGCTTTTGATCTTTCCCCCAACTAACTTCAGATTGTGTCCCCTTGTTCTTGTGTTCACTTTCCTATTAAAAACACTTCCCTCCTGAACCTTATTTAACCCTTTAACATATTTAAATGTTTCGATCATGTCCCCCCTTTTCCTTCTGTCCTCCAGACTATACAGATTGAGTTCATTAAGTCTTTCCTGATACGTTTTATGCTTAAGACCTTCCACCATTCTTGTAGCCCGTCTTTGGACCCGTTCAATTTTGTCAATATCTTTTTGTAGGTGAGGTCTCCAGAACTGAACACAGTATTCCAAATGTGGTCTCACCAGCGCTCTATTTAAGGGGATCACAATCTCCCTCTTCCTGCTTGTTATACCTCTAGCTATGCAGCCAAGCATCCTACTTGCTTTTCCTACTGCCCGACCACACTGCTCACCCATTTTGAGACTGTCAGAAATCACTACCCCTAAATCCTTCTCTTCTGAAGTTTTTGCTAACACAGAACTGCCAATGCAATACTCGGGATACAGCTTAAAGCATTGTTAAAGACTCCACACACCCACTTAATTGTCTGTTTCTGTTGCTCCCCTCTGGGAGGGGTTTGAAGAATTTCTAGCAGGAATACCAGATTCTGGAACAGCTTTGCTCCCTATGCCATCCACCTGGTAAATTCGCAAGATTCATTTTTCTTGCCATGTGCATGTGTACATCCGAACTAGACTGTTAATTTCTCCATGTCATGGCAATATATGTGGGTGTGTGCATAATTTTGGGTTTGTTTGTTTATTATGTCATAGTTATGTGGTGTATAGTGGAGGTAATGATGCTTTGAAAGCTGTATGCAATGAAATTTCATTTTAATGTATGCCGATTAGTGTATATTCTTTTCTTTTCTTTCTTTTCTGTTCCATTCTGTTCCATTCCACTCCATTTCACTCCATTCCTTGGTGGGCCTCGGTGGCACAGTGGTTAGAGTGCAGTACTGCAGGCTACTTCTGCTGACTGCCAGCTGCCTGCAATTTGGCAGTTCAAATCTCACCAGGCTCAACATTGACTCCAGCTTTCCATCCTTCTGAGGTGGGTAAAACAAAGATCCAAATTGTTAGGGGTAATAGGTTGACTCTGTAAACTACTTAGTGTTGTGATTCCGTCTGAGGCCCCTCAGGGAACGGCTGATCCTCTGCCGGCTTCCTGCTCAGAGGGGGAGGATGAGGAACAGGAGGTTCAGGCAGACGGGGAGGAGGAATCTCAGGCTGAGGAAGAGGGAGGACAGCCAGAGTCCCCCGAGAGGGAGCTCTCCCTAGCAAGCAGCCTGGATTCCTTAGAGGAAAATGCACAAGCAATAATTGATCTGCGGCAGAGAAGAGCAACACAACGAAGGGACCAATTAGCCAGGTACTTTCAGCACTAAAGAGGCAACAGCTGGGTTTGGGTGTGGTGCTCTCTGGAAAGGCTGAAAAGGCAGACCCACCCTTCCTGGCTTGTGGAGTATTATCTTTGGGAGTCCTGGGACCTGGCTGTGATCTTTGGCGTCTTGGA
Organism: Erythrolamprus reginae; assembly: GCF_031021105.1. Lineage (NCBI taxonomy): Eukaryota > Metazoa > Chordata > Lepidosauria > Squamata > Dipsadidae > Erythrolamprus > Erythrolamprus reginae. The sequence continues at coordinate 16,063,613 of NC_091952.1, forward strand.
ATTCTGGTTTGTGACTTTGAATACTGAAACCTTGGGGGGGAAAGGTGTGGGTCTTATTCTCTACAGTGGTGGGTGTGCCAGCAAGAAGTCTGCTGTATTGTCTGGCCATCAGGACTCTGCTGTGAAGTCTCATAGCCTGCCTGTTGGGAAGAACAGGTTTTTCTCTGTGTTTATTTTTCAAGCTATAAAGTGCTTTTGCTTTTACCAGCGTGTCTGGCTGCTTTTTCCAGTTGGTGTTGAAGTCTGGGGACACCCAGGCAGAACACTTAGAGTGGGCTGTAAAAGCACTATGAAGCGGTATATAAGTCTAAATGCTTAATGCAATCTTTCAATTTATATTGTTTTCATTTGTTTCCTAGTACGGTTTGATAGCTCATTGGTAACCTTGACTATCACTAAGTGTTGCATTTTTTTATTCTTGATGAATGTCTATTTTCTTTTATGTACGCTGAGAGCATATGCACCAAAGACAATTTCCTCATGTGTCCAATCACACTTGGGCAATAAAGAATTCTATATTCTATTCTATATTCTATCAACAGGATGACTAAACACAAGAGAGCCAAGCCTCTCTTTTAGATCTACACAAACACTGAAAAAGAAATACACTGGAAAAAATCTTTGTACCGGGAGATGAATTCGTGGGAATCCCACATCTTGACATCACACATTTAAAATGCCAATTGAGTTTTCTCGTCCATTGTTCAATGAACCTAGCGCCACCCAGTGTCCGAAATGAAAATGATTCCTCCTACTGAAATTTTCATTAAACCATCCATGTCCAATTCTTGCAGCCGTTCTTCATATGTTTTAGCCTGTAATCTCCTAATCATCTTTGTCGCTTTTCTCTGCACTTTTTCTGCACTCTCAACATCCTTTTTGCATCGTGGTGACCAAAACTGAATGCAGTATTCCAAGTGTGGCCTTACATGGAAGGCATGGTGGCGAAAGACTGGATTACAAATAGATGATAATATCTGAAGGTCCCATGAAGCACTATGAATGAGGCAAGCTGTTCCACTCATCAACCGTTCTGACTGTCAGGAAATTTCTCCTTAGTTCTAAGTTACTTCTCTCCTTGTTTGGTTTCCACCCATTGTTTCTTGTTCTACGCTCAAGTGCTTTGGAGAATAGTTTGACTCCTTCTTTGTGGCAGCCCCTGAGATATTGGAACTACTTCTAGTCCTCCCTTAGGCATAAAGACTGGGCAGGTAACTCTGGACTGCTTTCTCTCTCTCAGCCCAACTCACTTCACAGGATTTTTGTTGTGGGGAAAAGGAGGAGGAGGAAAGAGTGCCTTGAGTTATTTATAAAAGTAATAAAGTAGGGAAAGAAATAAAATAACTTAAAATAAATAATTGAAAGAGCACCATTCAGAATGATGCCTGCACGTGTGATGATGAATTTGTTTCTAAAGACAGAAACTTCAAGATCATTGAAGGAATAAGAATTTAAGTCTCCTGGTGGGTGAACATTACAACACAAATCGCTATGACAATCACCTGGATAATAACCAGAGGAAGAAGACAAAATTAACTGTACAGTGGTACCTCGTGATACGAACCCCTCGTCATACGAACTTTTCGAGATACGAACCCAGGGTTCGGAATTTTTTGCCTCTTCTTACAAACTTTTTTCACCTTACGAACCTGCCGCCGCCGCTGGGATGCCCCGCCTCCAGACTTTCGTTGCAAGCCAAGTGCCAAGTTTTTGCGATCCTGGGATCCCCTGAGGCTCCCCTCCATGGGAAACCCCACCTCCTGACTTCCGCAAAAAAGCGATGCTGTAGGGAAATCCCAGGAGGGGAATCCCAGGATCAAAAAAACGGGCAGAGTAGGGGGGGACAAAAACAGGAAGAAAATACTCATGGAGCTCAAGGGAGGAGAAAGGTGTGGGGGAGATGAGGAGAGTGGGGTGGGAAAAAATGGGAAGAAAAGACTCATGGAGCTCAAGAGGGGAGAAAGGTGTGGGGGAGATGAGCAGGACAGTGTTGGAAAAAACAGGAGGGACCCATGGAGCTCAAGAGAGGAGAAAGGTGTGGGGAAAATGAGCAGGACAGTGTGGGCAAAAACATGAGGGACCCATGGAGCTCAAGAGAGGAGAAAGGTGTGGGGAAAATGTGCAGAGTGGGGTGGGAAAAAATGGGAAGAAAAGACTCATGGAGCTCAAGAGAGGAGAAAGGTGTGGGGGAGATGAGCAGGACAGGGTGGGAAAAAACGGGAAGAAAAGACTCATGGAGCTCAAGAGTGGAGAAAGGTGTGGGGAAAATGATCAGGACAGGGTGGGCAAAAATGGGAGGGACCCATGGAGATCAAAAGAGGAGAAAGGTGTGGGGAAAATGAGCAGGACAGTGTGGGCAAAAACGGGAGGGACCCATGGAGATCAAGAGAGGAGAAAGGTGTGGGGAAAATGAGCAGGACAGTGTGGGCAAAAACATGAGGGACCCATGGAGCTCAAGAGAGGCGAAAGGTGTGGGGAAAATGTGCAGAGTGGGATGGGAAAAAATGAGAAGAAAAGACTCATGGAGCTCAAGGGAGGAGAAAGGTGTGAGGGAGATGAGGAGAGTGGGGTGGGAAAAATGGGAAGAAAAGACTCATGGAGCTCAAAGGAGGAGAAAGGTGTGGGGGAGATGAGGAGAGTGGGGTGGGAAAAAATGGGAAGAAAAGACTCATGGAGCTCAAGAGAGGAGAAAGGTGTGGGGAAAATGATCAGGACAGGGTGGGAAAAAACGGGAGGGACCCATGGAGATCAAGAGAGGAGAAAGGTGTGGGGAAAATGAGCAGGACAGTGTGGGCAAAAACGGGAGGGACCCATGGAGCTCAAGAGAGGAGAAAGGTGTGGGGAAAATGAGCAGGACAGTGTGGGCAAAAACAGGAGGGACCCATGGAGATCAAGAGAGGAGAAAGGTGTGGGGAAAATGAGCAGGACAGTGTGGGAAAAAACATGAGGGACCCATGGAGCTCAAGAGAGGAGAAAGGTGTGGGGAAAATGTGCAGAGTGGGGTGGGAAAAAATGAGAAGAAAAGACTCATGGAGCTCAAGGGAGGAGAAAGGTGTGGGGGAGATGAGGAGAGTGGGGTGGGAAAAAATGGGAAGAAAAGACTCATGGAGCTCAAGGGAGGAGAAAGGTGTGGGGGAGATGAGGAGAGCGGGGTGGGAAAAATGGGAAGAAAAGACTCATGGAGCTCAAGAGAGGAGAAAGGTGTGGGGGAGATGAGCAGGACAGGGTGGGAAAAAATGGGAAGAAAAGACTCATGGAGCTCAAGAGAGGAGAAAGGTGTGGGGAAAATGATCAGGACAGGGTGGGCAAAAATGGGAGGGACCCATGGAGCTCAAGAGAGGAGAAAGGTGTGGGGGAGATGAGGAGAGCGGGGTGGGAAAAAATGGGAGGGACCCATGGAGCTCAAGAGAGGAGAAAGGTGTGGGGAAAATGATCAGGACAGGGTGGGAAAAAATGGGAGGGACCCATGGAGCTCAAGAGAGGAGAAAGGTGTTGGGAAAATGAGCAGGACAGTGTGGGCAAAACCAGGAGGGACCCATGGAGATCAAGAGAGGAGAAAGGTGTGGGGAAAATGAGCAGGACAGTGTGGGAAAAACATGAGGGACCCATGGAGCTCAAGAGAGGAGAAAGGTGTGGGGAAAATGTGCAGAGTGGGGTGGGAAAAAATGAGAAGAAAAGACTCATGGAGCTCAAGGGAGGAGAAAGGTGTGGGGGAGATGAGGAGAGTGGGGTGGGAAAAAATGGGAAGAAAAGACTCATGGAGCTCAAGGGAGGAGAAAGGTGTGGGGGAGATGAGGAGAGCGGGGTGGGAAAAAATGGGAAGAAAAGACTCATGGAGCTCAAGAGAGGAGAAAGGTGTGGGGGAGATGAGGAGAGTGGGGTGGGAAAAATGGGAAGAAAAGACTCATGGAGCTCAAGGGAGGAGAAAGGTGTGGGGGAGATGAGGAGAGCGGGGTGGGGAAAAATGGGAAGAAAAGACTCATGGAGCTCAAGAGAGGAGAAAGGTGTGGGGGAGATGAGCAGGACAGGGTGGGAAAAACGGGAAGAAAAGACTCATGGAGCTCAAGAGAGGAGAAAGGTGTGGGGAAAATGATCAGGACAGGGTGGGCAAAAATGGGAGGGACCCATGGAGCTCAAGAGAGGAGAAAGGTGTGGGGAAAATGATCAGGACAGGGTGGGAAAAAATGGGAGGGACCCATGGAGATCAAGAGAGGAGAAAGGTATGGGGAAAATGAGCAGGACAGTGTGGGCAAAAACAGGAGGGACCCATGGAGATCAAGAGAGGAGAAAGGTGTGGGGAAAATGAGCAGGACAGTGTGGGCAAAAACATGAGGGACCCATGGAGCTCAAGAGAGGAGAAAGGTGTGGGGAAAATGTGCAGAGTGGGGTGGGAAAAAATGAGAAGAAAAGACTCATGGAGCTCAAGGGAGGAGAAAGGTGTGGGGGAGATGAGGAGAGTGGGGTGGGAAAAAATGGGAAGAAAAGACTCATGGAGCTCAAAGGAGGAGAAAGGTGTGGGGGAGATGAGGGGAGTGGGGTGGGAAAAAATGGGAAGAAAAGACTCATGGAGCTCAAGAGAGGAGAAAGGTGTGGGGGAGATGAGCAGGACAGGGTGGGAAAAACGGGAAGAAAAGACTCATGGAGCTCAAGAGAGGAGAAAGGTGTGGGGAAAATGATCAGGACAGGGTGGGCAAAAATGGGAGGGACCCGTGGAGCTCAAGAGAGGAGAAAGCTGTGGGTAAAATGATCAGGACAGGGTGGGCAAAAACGGGAGGGACCCATGGAGATCAAGAGAGGAGAAAGGTATGGGGAAAATGAGCAGGACAGTGTGGGCAAAAACAGGAGGGACCCATGGAGATCAAGAGAGGAGAAAGGTGTGGGGAAAATGAGCAGGACAGTGTGGGCAAAAACAGGAGGGACCCATGGAGATCAAGAGAGGAGAAAGGTGTGGGGAAAATGAGCAGGACAGTGTGGGAAAAACAGGAGGGACCCATGGAGATCAAGAGAGGAGAAAGGTATGGGGAAAATGAGCAGGACAGTGTGGGCAAAAACAGGAGGGACCCATGGAGATCAAGAGAGGAGAAAGGTGTGGGGAAAATGAGCAGGACAGTGTGGGCAAAAACAGGAGGGACCCATGGAGCTCAAGAGAGGAGAAAGGTGTGGGGAAAATGTGCAGAGTGGGGTGGGAAAAAATGAGAAGAAAAGACTCATGGAGCTCAAGGGAGGAGAAAGGTGTGGGGGAGATGAGGAGAGTGGGGTGGGAAAAAATGGGAAGAAAAGACTCATGGAGCTCAAGGGAGGAGAAAGGTGTGGGGGAGATGAGGAGAGCGGGGTGGGAAAAAATGGGAAGAAAAGACTCATGGAGCTCAAGAGAGGAGAAAGGTGTGGGGGAGATGAGCAGGACAGGGTGGGAAAAAATGGGAAGAAAAGACTCATGGAGCTCAAGAGAGGAGAAAGGTGTGGGGAAAATGATCAGGACAGGGTCGGCAAAAATGGGAGGGACCCATGGAGCTCAAGAGAGGAGAAAGGTGTGGGGAAAATGATCAGGACAGGGTGGGAAAAAATGGGAGGGACCCATGGAGCTCAAGAGAGGAGAAAGGTGTGGGGAAAATGAGCAGGACAGTGTGGGCAAAAACAGGAGGGACCCATGGAGATCAAGAGAGGAGAAAGGTGTGGGGAAAATGAGCAGGACAGTGTGGGAAAAACATGAGGGACCCATGGAGCTCAAGAGAGGAGAAAGGTGTGGGGAAAATGTGCAGAGTGGGGTGGGAAAAAATGAGAAGAAAAGACTCATGGAGCTCAAGGGAGGAGAAAGGTGTGGGGGAGATGAGGAGAGTGGGGTGGGAAAAAATGGGAAGAAAAGACTCATGGAGCTCAAGGGAGGAGAAAGGTGTGGGGGAGATGAGGAGAGCGGGGTGGGAAAAAATGGGAAGAAAAGACTCATGGAGCTCAAGAGAGGAGAAAGGTGTGGGGGAGATGAGGAGAGTGGGGTGGGAAAAAATGGGAAGAAAAGACTCATGGAGCTCAAGGGGGGAGAAAGGTGTGGGGGAGATGAGGAGAGCGGGGTGGGGAAAAATGGGAAGAAAAGACTCATGGAGCTCAAGAGAGGAGAAAGGTGTGGGGGAGATGAGCAGGACAGGGTGGGAAAAACGGGAAGAAAAGACTCATGGAGCTCAAGAGAGGAGAAAGGTGTGGGGAAAATGATCAGGACAGGGTGGGCAAAAATGGGAGGGACCCATGGAGCTCAAGAGAGGAGAAAGGTGTGGGGAAAATGATCAGGACAGGGTGGGAAAAAATGGGAGGGACCCATGGAGATCAAGAGAGGAGAAAGGTATGGGGAAAATGAGCAGGACAGTGTGGGCAAAAACAGGAGGGACCCATGGAGATCAAGAGAGGAGAAAGGTGTGGAGAAAATGTGCAGAGTGGGGTGGGAAAAAATGAGAAGAAAAGACTCATGGAGCTCAAGGGAGGAGAAAGGTGTGGGGGAGATGAGGAGAGTGGGGTGGGAAAAAATGGGAAGAAAAGACTCATGGAGCTCAAAGGAGGAGAAAGGTGTGGGGGAGATGAGGAGAGTGGGGTGGGAAAAAATGGGAAGAAAAGACTCATGGAGCTAAAGAGAGGAGAAAGGTGTGGGGGAGATGAGCAGGACAGGGTGGGAAAAACGGGAAGAAAAGACTCATGGAGCTCAAGAGAGGAGAAAGGTGTGGGGAAAATGATCAGGACAGGGTGGGCAAAAATGGGAGGGACCCGTGGAGCTCAAGAGAGGAGAAAGCTGTGGGTAAAATGATCAGGACAGGGTGGGCAAAAATGGGAGGGACCCATGGAGATCAAGAGAGGAGAAAGGTATGGGGAAAATGAGCAGGACAGTGTGGGCAAAAACATGAGGGACCCATGGAGCTCAAGAGAGGAGAAAGGTGTGGGGAAAATGTGCAGAGTGGGGTGGGAAAAATGGGAAGAAAAGATTCATGGAGCTCAAGGGAGGAGAAAGGTGTGGGGGAGATGAGGAGAGTGGGGTGGGAAAAATGGGAAGAAAAGACTCATGGAGCTCAAGGAAGGAGAAAGGTGTGGGGGAGATGAGCAGGACAGGGTGGGAAAAAATGGGAAGAAAAGACTCATGGAGCTCAAGAGAGGAGAAAGGTGTGGGGAAAATGATCAGGACAGCGTGGGCAAAATGGGAGGGACCCATGGAGCTCAAGAGAGGAGAAATGTGTGGGGAAAATGATCAGGACAGGGTGGGCAAAAATGGGAGGGACCCATGGAGATCAAAAGAGGAGAAAGGTGTGGGGAAAATGAGCAGGACAGTGTGGGCAAAAACGGGAGGGACCCATGGAGCTCAAGAGAGGAGAAAGGTGTGGGGAAAATGAGCAGGACAGTGTGGGCAAAAACAGGAGGGACCCATGGAGATCAAGAGAGGAGAAAGGTGTGGAGAAAATGAGCAGGACAGTGTGGGCAAAAACATGAGGGACCCATGGAGCTCAAGAGAGGAGAAAGGTGTGGGGAAAATAAGCAGGACAGGGTGGGCAAAAACGGGAGGGACTCATGGAGCTCAAGAGAGGAGAAAGGTGTGGGGAAAATGAGCAGGACAGGGTGGGCGAAAACGGGAGGGACTCATGGAGATCAAGAGAGGAGAAAGGTGTGGGGAAAATGAGCAGAACGGGGTGGGCAAATGGGAGGGAAAGACCCATGGAGCTCAAGAGAGGCTCTTTTCGCCTTGCTTCGTTGGGACTGCCACCTCTTGCCACCTCTCGCTGTCACTCCCCCCACTCCGTTCGCCGGCAGCTTTTTTTAAAAAAAAAGCCTTAATGTTTTGGATTTTCCTAATGGGCTTGCACGCGTTATTGGCTTTTCCATTGATTCCTATGGGTAACATTGTTTCATCTTACGAACTTTTCACCTTACGAACCTTGTCCTGGAACCAATTAAGTTCGTAATACGAGGTATTACTGTATATTGCTTTCAATGTAATTGTAGGAGCATTTGAATGTGGTGTTTTGCATTGCTCCAGACACTTTCCCGGTGACTGGATAGATTATTTAAACCTTTGCTACATCCTCAGGTTGCAAAGGAGATGACAAAAAGAGGGTTATGACTCCTCCGCTCCTCACAAAAGAATACTTTATTCCACCAGACTTGAAATAACTGAGATTAGACAATTTACAACTACGTCGCCTCCGATCTGATCTAACTGTAGTTCATAAAATATGACTTCAGCAACAATGCCTGGAATGCACTACCTGACTCTGTGGTTTCTTCCACAAACCCCAAAAAAATTAACCTTAGATGGTCTACAGTCGATCTCTCCCCATTTTTAAGAAGTCTGTAAGGGGTGTGCATAAACGCACCATTGTGCCTACCGTCCCTGTCCTACTGTCCTTTTTTTTAAATAATCACTTCTTACTTATGTTATGTTTATGCAAACTACAATTCCTATACATGTTTGACAAATAATAAAATAAGATAAGATAAGATAAGGTAAGGTAAGGTAAGGTAAAGTAAAGTAAAGTAAAATAAAATAAAATAAAATAATAAAATAAAATAAAAAAATAAAAAAATAAAAAAATAATAAAAATAAAATAAAATAAAATAAAATAAAAAATAATAAAAAATAATAATAAAATAAAATAAAATAAAATAAAATAAATAAAATAAAATAAAATAATAAAATAAATAAAATAAAATAAAATAAAATAAAATAAAATAAAATAAAATAAAATAAAATAAAATAAAATAAAATAAAATAAAATAAAATAAAATAAAATAAAATAAAATAATAAAATAAAATAAAATAAAAAAATAAAATAAAATAAAATAAAATAAAATAAAATAAAATAAAATAATAAAATAGACATTTGAACGAATGTCTACTAGCCATGGAGTGAATTTAAAATTGCTTCTCGGAGATGCAGTTCAAAGGCGAATCCAAAGGAGGGCAGCAAAACATAAGAAGACAGAAGAGAAGGAAATCAAGTGTTGTGTTCTACCCAGAACTAATACAGAGCACAAAAGAAAGAGACTATTTCATCCTTCAAGGACTATCACTATGGTAATTTATATAATCTAAAGAACAAAATGTAACTATTGTCCAGGAGGAAGAAAGTCTGGAATGAAAGTAAGAAAGAGCCAGGTGTGCCAAACTGGAGGGGGGGGGGGGGAATAGAGATGGCACAGGAAATGGAACCCAACAAAATAAAACTTCAAAGAAAAACTGGGAGAACAAGGATTCAGGACTGGACAGCAGCACCCATGGGACAATGACCTTCAGGAATGAACAACAATGTATGCATGGCAGATCTTTCTGAATGTAGCTCACAGCTATTAATCTCTTGATGTTCTCTGAACATGGTTCATATTTCTAGTAACAAAACAGTAGGAAAAACAACCAAGCTCGGAAAACCTAACACAAGGAGACATCCTCATGGACCAGTCTTTCAGGATAGGTTTTTATTTATTTAGCAATTTAGCGATTAGATTTATGTACCACTTCACAATGATGTACAGCCCTCTCTAAGCAGTTTACAGAATCCACAATCCATTGCCTCCAACAATACATTCCCTCCAACAATCTGGGTCCTCATTTTACCCACCTCAAAATGGAAGGGTGAGTCATCCTTGGGACAATCAGGATCGAACTGCTGGCAACAATGCATTTTAACCACTGCACCTCCATATCAATGGACTAGACTAGACTAGACTAAACTAGAGTAGATTAGACTAAACTAGAGTAGACTAGACTAGACTAGACTAGAGTAGACTAGACTAGACTAGACTAAACTAGAGTAGACTAGACTAGACTAGACTAAACTAGAGTAGACTAGACTAGACTACACTAGACTACACTAGACTAGAGTAGACTAGACTAGACTACACTAGACTAGACTAGAATAGAATAGAATAGAATAGAAACTTAGACTTATATACCGCTTCATAATGGTTTTACTGCCCTAAGGGGTTTACAGAGTCAGCATCTTGCCCCCAACAATCTGGGCCTTCATTTTACTGACCTCGGAAGGATGGAAGGCTTAATATAAGGTCCATAAATGGGTTTTTCTTACCAGAAATTATGGAATCATTCAAAACCTCTTCGTCCTCGTAGAAAACAGAATCATCCTTGATTTCAGAGTCCATGATCAGGTTTTCTTTGTTCTCATCTGACTCCTTAACAGAATTCCATTTGTTTTCTGGATCGCTGTTGTAGCTCAAGGACCCGTCCTTCTCTTTGCTGTGTTCCGTGCTGGATGTTCTGGACAAACGGATCTCCATTCGTTTTTTGGGAGACGCTTTGTTTTCTCTTCCATGAAAGCTGGAGACAAAAACACAAGCAACACCGGAGTTTCAGACCAAGGATCAATGCTTGCAACATGTTCTCCCAAGCTCCCAGGCAAGGGAGCTGTGGCGTAGGTGGCAGGAGATTTCAGCCTTCAAGCTGAGCTCTGAATATCTACCACAGGATGAAGGTACGAGATGACAGTGATGGATTTGAAATATGCTAACACGGCCTGCCAGGCTGACCTTTGCAAAGAACATGTGTGTCTCTAATGTATACCTTAATTAAAATGAAACAGCCCTATTCTAATCATTTATCACTTTATGGAAAATAACAAACACACACACACACGCACACATCAAAAATGTAAAGAAAGTACACTATCACTAAATATGAGTTAGTCACCTAAGCATTTTTCCAGGATTGCGTCTGAATTTTTTTCTGATATAGGCAGGGAGTCCTCGACATACAACAGTTTGTTTAGTGACTGTTCAAAGTTACAAGGGCACTGAAAAAAGTGGCCTGTGGTTGTTTTTCACAGTTGAAACAATTGTGGCATCCCCGTAATCGTGTGATCAAAATTTAAATGTTTGGCAACTGGTTCATATTTATTTTTATTTATTTATTTATTTATTAGATTGTATGCCGCCCCTCTCCAAAGACTCCAAAGACATTTATGACTGTTGCTGTGTCCCAAGGTCATGATTCACCTTTTGCTGCCTTCTGTCAAGCAAAGACAGTGAAGAAGCTTCACTTAACAAACCTGTTACTGACTGATCAACTGTGGTGATTCACTTAGCGACCGTGCCAAGAAAGATTGTTAACATGGGGCAAAGCTCACTTAGCAACATAAATTTTGGGCTTCACTGTGGTCTACAGTTGTAGTTGAGGACTACATGTACTTATTTTTTATTATTCTTATTTATTAGATTTGTATGCGGCCCCTCTCTGAAGACCCGGAGTGGCTCACAACAATAAAACAGTACAAATCCAATTGATTAAAACAATTTAAAAACCCTTAAGAAGAAGCAATTTTTCTCACAGGAATGAATGTAAAAGCAAACAATGCATGCAATTGGGGAAACCACAGAGAGGGTGGAGGCCCTGTTTCCTTCCAGGAGATTTCTAGAGAGGCCCCATGGAGGCTTCTCCCCGCCTTTTCCATCCCTGTTGCCTCCCAGAGATTCCTAGAGAGGCCCCACGGATGCTTCTCCCTGCTTTTTCCATTTTCAGTTTTGGAGGCTCGGGTTAGTAAGTAGAAAATGGTTCTTGAGAAGAGGCAAAAAAAATCTTGAACAATTGGTTCTTATCAAGAAAAGTTTGTAAGTAGAGGCATTCTTAGGTAGAGGTAGCACTGTATTTTCTTTCCTGGTTTACCCATCAGTGTGTACCTTCAGCCACACTTTGGAGCATAGACACCAAAGACAAATTCCTTGTGTGTCCAATCCCATTTGGCCAATAAAGATTTCTGTCCTGTCCTGTCCTGTTCTGTCTGTTCTGTTCTGTTCTGGTCTGTCTGTTATGTCTGTTCTGTTATGTCTGTTCTGTTATGTCTGTTCTGTTCTGTTCTGTTCTGTTCTGTACTGTACTGTACTGTACTGTACTATACTGTCTGTTCTGTTCTGTTCTGTTCTGTTTCTGCCTGTTCTGTTCTGTTCACACAAACATCTGCTCACATTTTCATATATTTGTCTCCATCCCAGCTGGCTTCTGACAAAACCAATGGGGGAACCAAACACTCAACCAACAAATGCTCTGTCTTACACAAATTGGCAAAAAGAATCAGAATACAAAATGCAAGCTGTGTAGGGACCCCTGCTTAGGAGGCTCCCTTCATGGAGTATGGCGAGTGTTTACCTATCCTGCCGATGTTTCGTGGCCAAGGCTCTGTGAAGCTCCTCGATGACTCGACTCGGAGGTAAAGGTAGGTGGACAGCAGCCAGGTGAGGGGATCCAGTTGGTGTCGAGTGCTGCCCTCTGAGGTGGGGGTCGGAGACTTTCGGTCCTGAGGACTGGAAGGGAAGAGCTTGTCCTGAGTGTTGGGAGGAGCCAACAATGACGTAATTTTTCAAGATAGTGGATGGGGGGGATTTCAAGGCTGTCTCATCGGCTTCACTTCCTGCAACTGGAAAGAAAATCAGAAAAGGTCATTCGGGGTGGGATGCAAACGGCAGGTTTCCATTCATTCTACCACAGGGAAAAGACACCTGTGCTGCTGTTCTTTAGCTGACTCCTTCCTAAGGGCTGTCAGGGTAGGGGCCTACCTGAGGCAATACTCCAAATTGCAGAGAGCAGAACTGTAATGACTTCAACCATGTAAAACTGCTTAGTCATGGCGATTATGCAGATTGTAATGTAATCTGATTGGCTGACAAAAGTATATATACTTAATGCACCTTTGTATAGGTGTGGCTTGTGGCTTGGATTGAAGGTATTGTGGCTTGTAAATTAGTGTGACTTGTGGTGGTTGAAGACTTGTAGTTGTTTGTTTGTTTGTTTGTTTTATTTATTTATTCATTGATTCATTCATTGATTCATTGATTCATTCATTCATTCATTCATTCATTCATTCATTCATTCATTCATTCAACTTCTATGCCAGTGTGGCTTCTGGTGGCTGAAGACTTGTTGTTGTTTGTTTGTTTGTTTGTTTGTTTTATTCATTGATTCATTCATTGATTCATTCATTCATTGATTCATTCATTCATTCATTCGACTTCTATGCCACCCAATCCCGAAGGGCTCAGGGCGGCTTACAACATAATATAATACAATACAAAAAGATACAACAATAAAAAGAAGTCGAATATAATCTCTAAAAAACTAACCCCAATAAAACCCATTTATATAAAAACCAGTCACACCATTCATAAAATAAAATTTGGCCATGAAAGATGGACAATTCATGGCCCCCAGGCCTGCCGGCAAAGCTAGCACCTTGCGGAAGGCCAGTAGGGTGGGAGCAGTACAGACATCGGGGGGTAGTTGGTGCCATAGATCTGGGGCAGCCGCAGAGAAGGACCTCCCACGTGGTCCCGTCAACCTACATTGTTTAGTCAACTGGACATGGAGGAGGCCAAATCTGTGTGCTCTTATTGGTCTCTGGGAGGTATGTGGCAGGTAACTGAGAATAGTAGAATTGTGAGTATTTTGTATAGTAACTGCTAGAGAGATAGCTACAGTATAGTTAGTGTAGGTTTGCTACGAAATAAGTAAATATTTTCCTAAGAAACTCTGCCGTACGTGTCTTCAATTATCTTCAAGACAAAGATTCCTGATATCCTGGTCTGAGGCAAGCTGGTTAGCTGTTCTGGTTATCTGGGTGGGCTAGCTTCTGCAAAATGCTACTTCAACAAGGGCAAATCTCAGAAAGGTCCTTGCACTCCTTTTCTATTGGGAGGGCAGCTTTCTTTCTTTTTTTAAAGGAGGGAGGGTTATTTCACTGAAGGCAAAGAAAGGCCAGAGCTTGGAATCTCTGGTGGGTAGGAAGAAGCAAGTGCAGACCCTCCCTAGCAATTCACATAGTATTATCATCTCCCATAATCCCTCGCAGGATGGAGTCTGGGTAACTGAATAGAATTACCAGAGTGCTTACTGGCCTGATGCCCTTCCTGTCGCCAATGAGGAGTTATGCTCAGCAGATATATTCTGCTCTACCTAGGATCGAACTCATAGTCTTCTGATTGTGAGGTGGGCGCTCCACCCTTAAGTCACCTGTCAATTGCAAAAGGCTGCATTACTGGGATTGGCAAACATAATTCGCCGCTACATCACGCAGTCCTAGGTGCTTGGGAAGTGCCCAACTGGTGATGAAATACGAAATCCAGCATAGGGATCTCGTTTGCTGTGTTGTACTGACATAATAATAATAATAATAATAATAATAATAATAATAATAATAATAATAATAATAATATGTGAAGGAGAGCAAAGAGTCAGCGTTGATGGAGGTCAACAATAGGAAGCTTCTCAAGGTGAAGCAAACTAAGGACCAGTACAGAAAAGCTACATTCAGAGTACAGTGATCCCTCGATTTTCACGATCTCGTTCTTCGCGAAACGCTATATCGCGATTTTTCCCACCCAATGACGTCACTCTCTTCCTTCCTTTGTCATCTTTCTTTCTCTCTCTCTTTCTCTATCTTGCTTCTTCCTCTCTCACACTCTCTTCCTCCCTCTCTCATCTCTTTCTTTCCTTCTCTCTCTTTCTCTATCTCTCCCCCTCTTGCTGGCGGGCGGCGGGCGGCGGGCGGGCGGCGGGCGGGCGGCGGGCGGGTGGGCGAGCGGGGGCATCAGTGAGGAAGACCCAGGGAAGGTTCCTTCGGCCGCCCAGCAGCTGATCTGCTCGGCAGCGCAGCAGCAGCGAGAAGACGAAGATCGGGGTTTCCCCTTTGCGTGGGCAGCGGGGAAACCCCGATCTTCGTCTGCTCGCTGCTGCTACGCTGCCGAGCAGATCAGCTGCTGGGCGGCCGAAGGAACCTTCCCTGGGTCTTCCCTGCCGCCCACGCAAACTCCACCATCTGCGCATGCGCGGCCATGAAAAAAAGGGCGCGCATGCGCAGATGGTGTTTTTACTTCCGCAACCCTACATCGCGAAAAATCGATTATCGCGAGGGGTCTTGGAACGGAACCCTCGTGATAATCGAGGGATCACTGTATATGTCATACCCAAATTTTCAGCCTCTTTGGGGGGGGGGAGGTAAAGGTGCATCTTATACTCCAAAAAAAATATGGTATTCAGAAGTCACTCCCTATGTCATTCTTGGTTCTTTGGACCTGACAGCAATTATGCAAAGGCCCAGTCCTCTCTTTGTACATTTCACATGCAATAAAAGCAGGGAGGGGCTTCAGTCATATGATTGCAGCTGCCTTCCTGCACCACCACCCCTTTTTTTACTCTCCTCTAGACACTTGTGTCCCCAGGAAGTACAGCTGGCCGACCGATGGCAGGAATAACTGTTCATCAAATCTTTGTCATGCAGGCAGCCAAACCACCCTCTCAGTTTGCAGGTGGTGCTTCTCCCAACACCTGTAACACTACGGGAGAGAAATTCTTCATTTACTCCTAGAAATGAGGACCCTGAATTGTATCACGAAGCAAATTTGAGGGGGCTGCTTTGCTCAAGCTGTCATTGAAGTTAAACCTCCAACAGAGATCTGTGCAGCCCCTGCTATGTGAATTCTTACTGTTATTTACTTTGGAGGTGTATTGGCATAACCCCAATATCATTTCTAAAATATGCGCCGTGATGGATGTCTTCATAAATATGGATTCTGATTGAAGGTAGAGGGCTGTGTATTACCATACGAGTGAAACCGAAAGCATTTCATGTACGCTAGAGCTGCAGGCTCAGGGCTTATTAGGTAGTTTATTTCACAGGATATTTAATTCAATACCCCTTAAAACAGTGGTTTATTTATTTAATTTTTATTTATTTTTTTATTTAGTCCATTTATTTGAAGAGAATAGATATGTAGTAATATAACTAAAGAAACGAATAGAAGAAAAGATATAAAAGTATAGGTGAACAAATTTGAAAGGAAGAAAAGATAAATGAGATAAGGAGAGACATGGGGCTACCTTTGAAAAGTGTTCGGAAACTTCAGATCGTGCAGAATGCAGCTGCGAGAGCAATCATGGGCTTTCCAAGATATGCCCATGTCACACCAACACTCTGCATTGGTTGCCGATCGATTTCTGGGCGCAATTCAAAGTGTTGGTTATGACCTATAAAGCCCTTCATGGCATCGGACCAGAATACCTCCGGGACCGCCTTCTGCCGCACGAATCCCAGCGACCGGTTAGGTCCCACAGAGTTGGCCTTCTCCGGGTCCCGTCGACTAAACAATGTCGTTTGGCAGGACCCAGGAGAAGAGCCTTCTCTGTGGCGGCCCCGACCCTCTGGAACCAGCTCCCCCCGGAGATTAGAACTGCCCCCACCCTCTTTGCCTTTCGTAAAGTTCTTAAGACCCATCTCTGCTGTCAGGCCTGGGGGAATTGACACATCTCCCCCGGGCCTATACAGTTTATACATGGAATGTTTGTGTGTATGTTTGCTTTTAATAATGGGGTTTTTAGTGTCTTTTAAATTATTAGATTTGTTTTTTACATTGTTCTTGTTATTGTTGTGAGCCGCCCCGAGTCTGCGGAGAGGGGCGGCATACAAATCTAATAAATAATAATAATAATAATAATAATAATAATAATAATAATAATTGGACAGGGGACGGAAGGCACACTGGTGCACTTATGCACGCCCCTTACTGACCTCTAAGGAACCTGGAGAGGTCAATCGTGGATCGTCTAAGGGAAAAATGTTGGGGGTTAGGGGTTGACACTACTGAGTCAGGTAATGAGTTCCACGCTTCGACAACTCGGTTGCTGAAGTCATAGCCAAGACTTCCGCATCCAAATCGACCGAAGATAATGGAGATTGGCTTCCTGGGCTGTGTGCCAAGCCCCCCTCTTCCAAATCACTCCCACATTCTTCTTCGTCCGAGGAAACTGCACTACCTGCCTCTGTCGGCAATAAAACAGGAGGTAGAATTGCTGTGGTAAAAGATACCACCAGAACCAATAGCACTACAGACATGTGAGCAATGTTCATTATAAGGTACCCTTCACACACTACATAGAAACTAGCAGTTTCTTTAGAATAGAATAGAATAGAATAGAATAGAATAGAATACAATTTTTATTGGCCAAGTGTGATTAGAAACACAAGGAATTTGTCTTGGTGCATATGCTCTCAGCGTACATAAAATAAAATGTATGCTGAGAGCATAAACTAGGGGACTACTCCAGTGGTAGGTTGTAAATAATTTTGCCACCAGTTCATGCACATGCTTGCACAGAAGCATACCAGGAGGATGGGTGGAGTCTCCTGGATGGGTGGGTGGAACCTCCCGCCACCAGCACTGCCAGTTCTAAGAACCGGTCTGATCCAAGAGCAGCCCACTGCTAGACTATGCTTCTCATGGACCATATCAACGATGGGGTACCAAAATTTTTACTGCCACACTGTGGCCATGGCTTATTTTGTGGATGTGGCTTCATGTCATGTGACCAGGTAGGAGTGGCTTGCCATCCATGTGACTAGCTGGGAGTGGCTTGACAATCATGCAGCCAGGGATGGCTTAAAGGTCATGTGACTGAGTGGGAGTGGCTTACCGACCAAGATAAGATTTCAAACAGGTGCTTGGACTCTTTTTCAGTTGATTAAGTCACATTATTTGAGTAGCCACGAAAAGGACAAATGATAGACAGCATTATTTTTTGAGGAGCACAGTAACATTTCAAGGTTTTGTACTGAACCCACAAGGTTCAGTATGATAACAGATTAGGCAAGTAGCTCAATTTTCTTTAATTGCTATAAAAAGTTCAGTTCTGGATAATGATTAAAATGATTAAAAGCGTTTATGGGTAAAAACATACTATTTAATTACTGTATTTCCTATTTTAAAAATAATTAAGGATCATACTAAGGTACTAGAGAAAGAAGGACAATAAAAAAAACTATTAAGTATTCAATAAATAGTGCATAAACTTACTACCCCCACTGTAGAGGCAGCAGCCCATTGCTGGACCATATGTATGGTCCTCGCCCATCTTCATGACACTATGGCTGATCAGCTTTCCTTCTAATAAAACTCATATCTCCCTTTGGCTGAATGAGATTCACCTGGTACAATCTTCGAGACTTTGGGTGCAATCTTAGGCGGTGGAACTGGAAGTGAGGAAGGAGGGTTAGGGACCTGGGCTGTGTTCCTTTCCATCTGTTTCTGGGGGGACTCGATGGATCCCAAAAGTAGTAAGGCTTGTGGGGTCTCTTCAGAGGTTGGCAGGCTGGCATTTTCCCGTTCATCTGTGGATGCAGGAGTCTTCTTGGCTGAGAGGAGACAGGAACAGAGGCAATGGGACATGAAATACACCATGACAGCAACACAAAGGGAAGGGCAAGAAACAGAGAGAAGGGAATATAGGCGTGGTGGTGTAGCATGCAACAAGGAACTCATTGTGTCCACCTATGGCCAAAAGACCATTCCAGGAACCAGGCAGCCTGGATTGAAGATAAAAATGATCCGTAGCTTTACCGCACAACTCTCTCTTAAAGGAAAAGGGTAGAGCTGAGAGGGCTTATTTACACCACAAAAGATCTCCAGTATCCAGTCTACGGAGAGGGGTGGCATACAAATCTAATAAATAAATAAATGGATGGATGGATGGATGGATGGATGGATAGATAGATAGATAGATAGATAGATAGATAGATAGATAGATAGATAGATAGATAAATCTTCCTCCTTCCACTTTTCTGGAAAATAGAAATAGAAATAACAGAGTTGGAAGGGACCTTGGAGGTCTTCTAGTCCAACCCCCTGCTTGGGCAGGAGACGCTACACCACTTCAGACAAATGGTTATCCAACATCTTCTTAAAAACTTCTAGTGTTGGAGCACCCACAACTTCTGGAGGCAAATTGTTCTATGGATTAATTGTTCTAACTGTCAGGAAATTTCTGTTTAGTTCTAAGCTGCTTCTTTCCTTGTTTAGTTTCCACCCATTGCTTCATGTCCTACCCTCAGGTGCTTTGGAGAATAGCTTGACTCCTTCTTCTTTGTGGCAACACCTGAGATATTGAAACACTGCTATCCTGCCTCCCCTATTCCTTCTTTTCATTAAGCTAGACATACCCAGTTTCTGCAACTGTTCTTCATATGTTTTAGCCTCCAATCCCCTGGTCAACTTCGTTGCTCTTCTCTGCACTCTTTCTAGAGCAGTGGTTCTCAACCTGGGGGTTGGGACCCCTTGGGGAGGGGTGTCAAATGACCATTTTACAGGGTTGCCTAAGACCATGGGAAAAGACAATTTTTTCATGGTGTTAGGAACTAAAGCTTCTATTCTGGTGCCTTGGAACATATTTTTACAAACTGACCAATTAGGCCTTTACAGTAGGGGTGTCCCTCTGAACTTCCTGCCAATCAGCTTAAAGCTATGTTGGGAGAATTGGTGCCAGACTTATGGTTGGTGATCACCACAGTCTCAACATCCTTTTTTAACATTGTGGCAACCAAAATGTGTCCAAATGCTTTGTAGAATGTGTGGAGGGCTTTAGGGCCAGCTCTTCTGTTTGGAAAAATATGGATCCCAGTGATAGCAAATGTTAGGGGACAGCAGACTCTGTATTAATTTTACTACAACCAGAATTGCTCCTGAGTGTAAGAAGATAACACAATATATGCCTCAAAAGTTGAGTTCCTGAGAGAAAGTTAATGATGGCATTATTTAAATGCAGAAATCCTATCTAACGTTTTAACTAAACCTTACCCCTCCTAAACATCTAAAATGTGATACTTAAAAGACAATATAAAACTACAAACGACTATTGCTCTTAAATGCTGAAAAGATGCTGATTAACTGCCCTTATTCAAACATGAGAGATTGAACATTCTCTTTATATATAGTGAAAAGAGTGGATCTATTATCATAAGAAAAAAAATGACACATTTTTAAAAATTGTGTAGTCCTAATTATAAGAACAATACAATAGAAAAGAAAGTGTCATTAACTGTTCCATTCAAAGCTCACGGTTTCTCTTGGAGATGACAGAATTTCATTAGTTTAAATAAAATGATAAAGGATTGAACAATTATATGTATCTGAACTGAATGGAATTTTTTTTTTTTTTGATGAAGCCAACGTGAAATGAAATGAATTTTATCTGAGCAAACATGGATAGGTTTGGATTTCATAGAGGAAAAAACAGTCAGGTTTCACTGGAATCTTTTGAAGACCAGTGTACTTTACCCAGGAAAGAAGGAAGTTCAAGTCTATCTGTTATGTTTCGCTCACATCCTGCACAAATAATCATGGACTCTGAGGCCGCAGAGACTGTGGAGGCGCAGCACAGGCGTCCTGTATTCCTGGCACCTGATATGGACAGTGAAGTAGATGAAGGGTCAGGGGCAGAACAACCAGGGCCTTCAGCACGTCCTGTAAGGAATGACTTTGCATTTCCTGTGCTGAGTGACTCAGGGGAAGAGGATGCCAGGGTTCGAAGGGCATTTAGAAGACATGAACAGTTGGCTAAGAGGAGAGTCACTCAGGAGTAGTGCTGGGGGCTATTGGGCCACACCCTGAGGGTATTTAAGAGTGAGCAGAGCCACAGAGCCCAGTGCTGAGAACAATGGATTATTCTGGCTTCTAGTTTTGTGATCACTGTCTTGCGTTTGAAAGAACATTTTGGCTTTAAGTAGAACTCTAAGCTTCAAGATTATTCCTGTGCAGCTTTGCTTTTGATTAATTCCAGCTGGGTATTTATTTATTTATTTATTCATTCATTCATTCATTCATTCATTTATTGGACTTATGTGCTGCCCCTCTCTGTGGACTCGGGGTGGCTTACAACATTTCAATAAAAAATACAATATATAAAACAATTATTATTTGTGTTATCTTTTTTTCTGAGACTCTTGCCAACTGGTAGAACTCTCCCTACTGATTTTGGCAAAAGACTTTTAGATACTTAAGTACCAAGGTATTGGGTTGCATAGAAGTCTAATTAAATAAATAAACAAACAAACAAACAAACAAATAAATAAATAAATACTTTTACTTTCAGGCTTGTGCTTCTATCCTTGTTCTAGGGTGAACACAGGGAGACCTGAGCTGCCTTCCCTCTATAAACACTGGTGGGTGGGTGTAGTTTGATGGCTCAGCAGCTGCCTGCTGTGTTGAAACTTCTCACACGTTTTTTGCTTGAAATGTTTGAAATGGCCCTGGGTTGGGCTTAGAGGCAAAAAGGAGCTGTGACGTTCCTTCAATATACCAGGGTGATCTGACATAAAAAACATATATATATGAAGGAACGTCACAGCTCCTTTTTGCCTCTAGGCCCAACCCAGGGCCATTTCAAACATTTCAAGCAAAAAACATGTGAGAAGTTTCAACACAGGAGGCAGCTGCTGAGCCATCAAACCACACCTACCCACCAGTATTTATAGAGGGAAGACAGCTCAGGTCTCACTGTGTGTGTGTGTGTGTGTGTGTGTGTGTGTGTGTGTGTGTATGGGATTGGATACTGTAGCCTAGAGGTTAATTCTCTGCCTTACAAGGCAAAGGTTGCAAGTTCAAGTCCCAGTGAGGGTATGGCTAGCTGATGAGGCCAAAATAAGGCCAAAATAGATCTATCCTAGTCTTCCTTAATTTTCAAATTTAGCAAAAACATGTGACACATACAGAATATAGTTTGTCGGCTATGAATAAATTAACTGCCTTGGAAATGGCCCTGGGTTGGGCCGAGAGGCAAAAAAGGAACTTCAATATACCATGGTGATTCGACACAAAAATATGTAACCCTTCCCTGGTACAGACCTGAAGAGATTGGATACTGTACCCTAGAGGTAATTCTCTGCCTTACAAGGCAAAGGTTGCAAGTTCAAGTCCCAATGAGGGTAGGGTTAGCTGATGGCTCTCTTAATTTTCAAATTCAGCAAAAACATGTATATATGTA
The DNA here is from genome assembly GCF_031021105.1 of Erythrolamprus reginae. Classification (NCBI taxonomy): domain Eukaryota; kingdom Metazoa; phylum Chordata; class Lepidosauria; order Squamata; family Dipsadidae; genus Erythrolamprus; species Erythrolamprus reginae. The sequence continues at coordinate 16,085,388 of NC_091952.1, forward strand.
TGTAAACATGTATATATGTAAACATGCATATATATATGTGTGTGTGTGTTTTCGTATATTTTCACGGGTACAGGTATGACGGTCTTGGTATATTCAGGTTTCTTCCCGTGTAGGATTCAGAAATTTCTAGCGACATTTCGACGAGGTCCCACTCGTCATCTTCAGGCTGCTGCTTCTGTCCTTGTTCTAGGGCCAACATAGTGAGACCTGAGCTGCCTTCCTTCTATAAATACTTGTGGCTGGGTGTGGTTTGATGGCTCAGCAATTGCCTGCTGTGTAGAAACTTCCTGGTGAGTCAGTGGGGTAACACCTGGGATCGTTGATTTAACTGAGGTATGCTGATTAGTTAATGATTGTAGATTAGGGGTGATATCCTGAGTAGTTGGAGCTTGCAGGCTACTTGGTTGTTTTGCAATGTGTGTTCTGAGTCTGGTTTCAGTTTCTATGGCTGGGATACGTTTGTTAATGAGGGCTGGTTTCCAGATGTCTGGTAGGCGGGAGGTATCACGCTTGTTCATATTTTGGGGATGTTTTTCTATCTCGATGGCTTCCATGATTATTCTTTTGCTGTAGTGTTCTGTTTTGGAAATTAATTTAGTACTGTCAAAATCAATTTCATGTCCTGTAGTTTTGAAGTGTTGGAAAAGGGAGGAAGTGTACATAGTAAACATATACATAGTAAACATTTTATTATCTACACTTGTTGGTCTGCATTTGATTCCTGGGGTGGGGGGGGGCTCATTGCTAGAACATAACACTATCTAATAAAGAGAATGTGTGACCAGGCAGAATTTAAAATACCTACAATGATTGGAGAGATAGGATAATTCTGGGGGAATTCTCAAGTGTTTCTGGAGACAACAGAATGGAAGAGAAGCATTAATATTGGTGGAGTATGAGGTACATATTCTTGTGTTTCTTTTCCAAGCATAAGATCTTGAAATGATTTCAATGACTGTTTTGGGTTGGAAGGACATTGATCGTTTAGCAATTACATTTAACATTTGTAGGGCCCCAAGGACACAAAATGTTGGTACAAAGTAAATCAAGGCTAGAGTTATATTTTAGGAGCTGTTGTTCAGAAAATTTTATCAAGGCCTCTCTCTGAGGACACCTGGCACAACTTCCTTGTATTTCTCACCTCAAAATAACTGAACCTTTCTTGCCAAAAAGCAACTATAGTCAGTGGACTGGGGAAAAGGAGCATTAACAGTGGCACATGGCCCTGGCATCTTAACTTATTCATTTAATCAATGAAAATGGATCTACAAGACACACAGAAAGTGCTAATGGTGTTTTGGATTTGCTTTGTCCTAGTCCATTAAGAGAAATGTTAGAAAGGACAACTGTATGAAGAATGCACACAAATTTGGGATTAAAAAAAACCTACTGACCCCAGTAGAAATAGTACAGAAACAAAAGAGCAGGGATCCATTGGCAACCCTAAAACAGAAATACAGTGATACCTCAACTTACGAACTTAATTCGTTCCGTGACCAGGTTCTTAAGTAGAAAAGTTTGTAAGAAGAAGCAATTTTTCCAATAGGAATCAATGTAAAAGCAAATAATGCATGCGATTGGAGAAACCACAGGGAAAGTGGAGGCCCTGTTTCCTCCCAGGAGATTCCTAGAGAGGCCCACGGAGGCTTCTCCCTGCCTTTTCCGGACCTGTTTCCTCCCAGGAGATTCCTAGAGAGGCCCATGGAGGCTTCTCCCTGCCTTTTCCGGACCTGTTTCCTCCCAGGAGATTCCTAGAGAGGCCCACGGAGGCTTCTCCCTGCCTTTTCCGGACCTGTTTCCTCCCAGGAGATTCCTAGAGAGGCCCATGGAGGCTTCTCTCTGCCTTTTCCGGACCTGTTTCCTCCCAGGAGATTCCTAGAGAGGCCTCACAGAGGCTTCTTTATATATATATATATAAAGAGTTGAGGTGGCACAGTGGTTAGAGTGCAATGCTGCAAGCCGCTTAAGCTAGCTGCAGTTTGGCAGTTCAAATCTTACTGGTTCAAGGTTGACTCATCCTTCCATCATTCCGAGGTGGGTAAGATGAGGACCCAAATTGTTGGAAGCAAGATGCTGACTCTGTAAAATTGCTTAGAGGGAGCTGTAAAAGCACTATGAAGTAGTATATAAGTCTAAGTGCTATTGTTATTGCTAATGTTGGAATGAGAAATCTAAAAAAAATTAAGCAAGTGGTTATATTCACTTCTGGCCACTAGAAGGCTCTCTGTCTCTGTGTGTGTGTGTGTGTGTGAATTTGTGTGTATAACATATTTTTGCTGATAATGAAAAGGAAGGGAGACTACTATAGATCTATTGCGGGCTTATTTTGCCTTCTTCAGGTAGTCACACCCTTACTGGGATTTGAACCTGGGGCTCTGACTTGTAAGAGCAGTGGCCTTAGCCTCTAGGCTAAAGGCTCATCTCCTGTATCAGCTGGTACCAGGGAAGGGTTATATGTGAAAAGGAAGTGTGATGCTCCTTCAATATACCATGTGACTCAACAACAACAAAAATGTGTGTATGTTTGTGTGTGTGTATGGAGAGAGAGAGAGAGAGAGAGAGAAAGAAAGAGAATTTCATGGGAAGAAAATTCACACATGATTCTAACTCCCTTGTTTTTAAAAGAAGCTATCGTTTAAAATAAAAGAAGTACTATCATTTTGGTACTACCACTTCAGCCCTGCCCCATAATTCCTCTTAAATTTATTCAACCAGTCAAAAAATATTCAATTGGTTGTCTAACTACATAATTCTAATCATGGGAGAACAGTCTAAGTCCCAACAAATCAAATGATTGGATGATTTATGTATTATTGATGCAATTGATTGGTTTATTACTGTATCTTATGATTTATCACTTTGTTGCTTGAATGTATATTGAAAGCGTATGCACCAGAGACAAATTTCTTGTGTGCCTAATCATACTTGGCCAATATTCTATTCTATTCCATTCCATTCCATTCCATTTAGATAGAAAATTTCCAGAATGAACTGTCCCCAAAAAGGCCTTTCAGAAAGTTCAAAAAGATTTATATTTGTCTTCAGAATTGCTTGTGTATATGTATGACTGTATGTAAATCAGAAAGGAGAATATGTTAATTTACAATTGCTTGATTTTCAAATGCACTTTCTGAAGTTTTAATTTCTTAATAAAATTTCTTGCATTCTAGTTTGTGTTTTTCATTTATTTTCTGCCTAGGAAAAATCCCAATGAAAGAGAGGGAGAGAGATTTAAATTTTATATCTTATAAGCCACCCAGAGTCTTTCTGAAATCAGATAGCCTTCAAAGATCTACTGAGTGGATAAATAATCCATGATAGTTAATGTTCAGGAAATGAGTTGGACTGTCCTGAACACAATATGATAAAATTAAAACAAAGAATGCACTACAGTGATCCCTCGAGTATCGCGAGGGTTACGTTCCAAGACCCCTCGCGATACTCAATTTTTCGCAATATAGTGGTGCGGAAGTAAAAACACCATCTGCGCATGCGCGCCCTTTTTTCCATGGCCGCGCATGCGCAGATGGTGTTTTTACTTCCGCACCTGGGAAGACCCAGGGAAGGTTCCTTCCGCCGCCCAGCAGCTGATCTGCTCGGCAGCGCTGCAGCAGCGAGGAGCCGAAGATCCGGGTTTCCCCACCGCCCACGCAAAGGGGAAACCCCGATCTTCGGCTCCTCGCTGCTGCCGCGCCCGCCGCTTGTCCGCCCGCCGCTTGTCCGCCGCTTGCCTGCCCGCCGCTTGTCCGCCCGCCGCTTGTCCGCCGCTTGCCTGCCCGCCGCTTGTCCGCCCGCCGCTTGTCCGCCGCCTCGCTTGTCCGCCCGCCGCTTGTCTGCCGCCTGCCTGCCTGCAGCAGCAGCGAGAAGACAAAGATCGGGGTTTCCCCGCCGCCCACGCAAAGGGGAAACCCCGGCTCCTCGCTGATGCGCCCGCCCGCCTGCCCGCCGCCCGCCGCCCGCCAGCAAGAGGGGGAGAGATAGAGAAAGAGAGAGAAGGAAAGAAAGAGATGAGAGAGGGAGGAAGAGAGTGTGAGAGAGGAAGAAGCAAGATAGAGAAAGAGAGAGAGAGAGAAAGATGAGAAAGGAAGGAAGAGAGTGACGTCATCGGGTGGAAAAATCGCGATATAGCGTTTCGCAAAGCACGAGATCGCAAAAATCGAGGGATCACTGTATTGTATTGAAGCAATTCAGATGCTTTTCAGCTTAGCCACTAGAGGGCAGCAAATAAAGGGAACAGATGTTTTAAGGTTTTTCTTCACATTTCTCATTGTGTGGATATTATAGGGCTATTACAAAAGCTATTTGCTACTCACCATTTTTCAGAATCCTTTTTAGTAAGATGTGTGCATTGATACTAATATTTTTCCCATTTTCTGAGAAAGCATAAGATGCACAGTTTTATGAAAACTAGCTTTTGTTGCAATACACCCCGATTCACTCTATATATGAATATTTTATATTTAATCATGCTGTATCTACTCTGAGCATATCTAAATGTATCTATATTGGAGCAACGTACAGTGAAATCACATGCATTATTTGTGAAGGGAAAATATATGGCTTCGTGTGTCAAAATGCACAGCTGTTAGAGGCATACTGACCAATTGTCAGCCCTTCTTATGGCTCTACTTTATAAAATCACTTATTGTTCCTCTGTTGTAATGATTGCCAGCATCCTCAGGAACTTTTTAATCACATCTCACACAGAACTGTGTTGCCAAATTCATGTTTCCCTTCAGGTCCTTAAATTCTTTCACTGATCTCCGGTTTATTTCTATATTTATTATTTATTTATTATTTAGATTTGTATGCCGCCCCTCTCCGCAGACTCGGGGCGGCTATATCATGTCAACCCCCATAGCTGAATGGTTTTTTGAGGAAGAAGGAAGAAGACAACTGATCAAGCTTCTTCTTGGATAAAGAAAAGTCATTGCTTACAGTCACTCATGTCCTCATCACCTCGAGGTTCGATTACTGCAACGCTCTCTACATGGGGCTACCCTTGAAAAGTGTTCGGAAACTTCAGATCGCGCAGAATGCGGCTGCGAGGGCCATCGTGGGGCTCCCTAGATTCACCCACGTTTCTGCAACACTCCGTGGCCTGCACTGACTGCCAATCGGTTTCCGGTCACAATTCAAAGTGTTGGTAATGACCTTTAAAGCCCTACATGGCATTGGACCAGAATACATCTGGAACCACCTTCTACAGCATGAATCCCAGCGGCCGATAAGGTCCCACAGAGTTGGCCTTCTCCAGGTCCCGTCGACCAAACAATGTCGTTTGGCGGGGCCCAGGGGAAGAGCCTTCTCTGTGGTGGCCCTGGCCCTCTGGAATCAACTCCCCCCAGAGATTAGAATGGCCCCCACCCTCCCTGTCTTTCGCAAATTACTCAAGACCCACCTTTATCGCCAGGCATGGGGGAACTGAGACATCCTCCCCCAGGCTTTTATATTTTATGTTTGGTGTGTATGTGTTGTATGGTTTTTAAATTGTTGGGGTTTTAGATATGTTTTATTTTAATATTAGATTTGTCTCACTGTTATATTGTTTTTGTATTAGTGTTGTGAGCCGCCCCGAGTCTTCGGAGAGGGGGGGGCATACAGATCTAATAAATAATAATAATAATAATAATAATAATAATAATAATAATAATAATAATAACTGATGAAACTTCTTGGGTTTTTTCCCTCCATTTTTTTTATTTTTAACTCCACATCCATACATTTATCAATGCATATACCTTTAAAAGAAAATATCAATAACATACATAGTTACATAACTCTATCTAATTTCTTATATTGGATAGAGTTACATAACTCTATCTAATATAAGAAATGATACCTCTATCATATTAATAAATTTGTCAGTCTGTATTCTTCTTTTTCTTTCTCACTCCTTTCTCACTCTCTCCAACTCTTCCATCTACTTTCCTTTCCTTCTCTCCTTCCTTCTTTCCTTCTTTCCTTCCTCTTTCCACTCCACCTCTTCCTTTCTCCAACTATTTCTTCTTTCTCCCTCTAAATCTTCCCTTGAGTGGTTTCAATTCCAATAAATCTTATATTAAATGAAACCTCTTCTTGGGTGAAGAAGACAATTGATGAAGCTTCTTCTTGGATAAAGAAGACAACTGATGAAGCTTCATCAGTTGTGACAACCAATGAACCTTCTGGGATGAGAAAGGAAATGTCTTCTTCTAAAACAAACAAACAAAATACAGTGATACCTCGTCTTACGAACTTAATTGGTTCCGGGATGAGGTTTGTAAGGTGAAACGTTTGTAAGACAAAACAATGTTTCCCATAGGAATCAATGGAAAAGCGATTAATGTGTGCAAGCCCAAAACTCACCCCTTTTGCCAGCCGAAGCGCCCATTTTTGCACTGCTGGGATTCCCCTGAGGCTCCCCTCCATGGGAAACCCCACCTCCGGACTTCTGTGTTTTGTGATGCTGTGATTTCGCTGAGGCTCTCCTCGCTGGGAAATCCCACCTCCGGACTTCCGTTACCAGCGAAGAACCCGGTTTTTTGCTGCTGGGATTCCCCTGCAGCATCACAAAAACACGGAAGTCCAGAGGTGGTGTTTCCAATGGAGGGCAGCCTCAGGGCAATCCTAGCAGCGCAAAAACGGGCACTTTGCTGGCAACAGAAGTCCGGAGGCAGGGCATCCCAGTGGCGGCGGCTTGGGTTTGTAAGGTGAAAATAGTTTGTAAGAAGAGGCAAAAAAATCTTAAACCCTGGGTTTGTATCTCAAAAAGTTTGTATAACGAGGGGTTTGTAAGACGAGGTATCACTGTACAATCTAGTTCAGAGGTGGGTTCCAGCAGGTTCTGATCAGTTCTGGAGAACCGGTAGTGGAAATTTTGAGTAGTTTGGAGAACTGGTAAATACCACCTCTGATTGCCCCTGCTCCCCATCTATTCTCTGCCTCCCGAGTCCGTAAATATACACTGCTCAAAAAAATAAAGGGAACACTTAAGCAGCATAATATAACTCCAAGTAAATCAAACTACTGTGAAATCAAACTGTCCACTTAGGAAGCAACACTGATTGACAATCAATTTCACATGCTGTTGTGCACATTTAACTTTGTACAGAACAAAGGATTGAATGAGAATATTTCATTCATTCAGATCTAAGATGTGTTATTTGAGTGTTCCCTTTATTTTTTTGAGCAGTATAGAGATTGGATCTAACTTTCTTTATTACAAATTGCAGAGCCAAATACGGTTCATTATTATTATTATTATTATTATTATTATTATTATTATTATTATTTAGATTTGTATGCCGCCCCTCTCCGGAGACTCTTTCAGGTCACTAATAGTAGATCCTAAAATCAATCAAGAAAACTTTCTTTAAATTCCCTCCCACCCATACACACACACAATTGTCACTTATGTTGATGGTTTAATGGTGCTCTTAAATCAGTTGAAGTTGTTTTATTATTGATTACTAGCCAAGAATTAAACACCTTTGCAGTCTCTGCAAAGAGCTTGGATCACTCTCTAATGCAACCCTCTCATGGCCTTAAGGCAGCGTTTCTCAAATAGCGGGGCACCCCCTCCCCCGGGGGGTACGGAGTGATGCCGGGGGGGGACATGACCCCAGGAAATATGGGGGGTTTTGCTGCAGGACGTAGGGAATTTTCATACCGAACAATGGCACGTAGCACAGAGCAGGAGATATCAAACCCTTAAGAGACACCATGGAAAAAATATTTAACAGAGGTGAAAAGAAAGGAGGAGAGAGATGGAGATAATGAGACAAACGTAAGTCTCCCAAAGGTTAACATGAGGAAATAGCCTCAGTCGTGCAGTGGTTAGAGTGCAGTAGTGCAAGCTACTTCTGCTGATCACTGGTTGCCAGAAATTTGGCAGATTGAATCTCACGAGGCTCAAGGCTGGCTCAGCTTTCCATCCTTCCAAGATTGGTAAAATGAGGACTCAGATTGTTCCGGCAATATGCTTACTCTCTGCTTAGAGAGGGCTATAAAGCACAGTGAAGTGGTATATAAATCTACATGCTATTGCTAATGATATTGCTAAATAGGATGAAGCGTATGCAGTAATGGGCAGCCAAAAATTTTACTGCCACACTGTGGGTGTGGCTTATTTTGTGGGTATGGCTTCATGGCCATGTGACTGGATAGGAGTGGCTTTCTGGCCATGTGACCAGGTGGGAGTGGCTTGAACGATTATCGTTCAAGTGAACTGTTAAGTCCTCGACTTACAACCTCACCAGGGTCACTCTCTGGCATGACAATTTGCTTCGCGTTTCCCACGCTCTCCTTCCTGGGTCACTCCCTGCCTCAAGCTGGGTAGCTAGGTGAATGGGTGCCAATCAGCTGTTGAGAAAAGAAGTGGGAGGAAATGGGCCCCCTGCAACTTGTGCCAGTGCTGGTCTCCCTGCCACTTTCCGAGGAGGAGGAGGAGGATGGGAGGTGAGGATGGTCAGCTGGAGCTGGGCACACAGCTTCATTTCCGCCAGTGGAACTGCGTTCCACCCCGTCCTGCCTGCTGCCAACCCCTGAGCATAAGTAGTGTTTGGCTTCACTGTGACTATGGTGGGAGACCAGGAAAGACCAGTATGTTTATTGTGTCTAAAAATGTTGGCAGCAGACAGCAGGAAGCCAAGTAAATTAAGGCATCACTTAAACACATTACACCCCAATCACGCTGATAAGCTGCTTGAATTTTTCAGCGAAAACATGCTGAATATTGCCAACAATTGTTCCAGTGGAGAGTTTGGTGGGGGTGCAAAGTATTTACTTCTTCCGGGGGGGGGGTGTCGTAATAGACAATAATGCCCTTCATGGCATCGGACCAGAATATCTCTGGGACCACCTTCTGCCGCACGAATCCCAGCGACCAGTTAGGTCCCACAGAGTTGGCCTTCTCCGGGCCCCGTGGACTAAACAATGTCATTTGGCGGGTCCCAGGGGAAGAGCCTTCTCTGTGGCGGCCCTGACCCTCTGGAACCAGCTCCCCCTAGTGATTAGAACTGCCCCCACCTTCCTTGCCTTTTGTAAAGTTCTTAAGATCCATCTCTGCCGTCAGGCATGGGGGAACTGAGACATCTCCCCCGGGCCTATACAGCTTATACATGGTATGTTTGTGTGTATGTTTGCTTTTAATAATGGGTTTTTTTAGTGTTTTTTAAATTATTAGATTTGTTCTTATATTGTCTTTGTTATTGTTGTGAGCTGCCCTGAGTCTACGGAGAGGGGCGGCATACAAATCTAATAAATAATAAAATAATAATAATTGAGAAGCACTGCCTTAAGGTGACTCCGCTGAAGCTCTTTGGAAAGGAAAGGCCAATACCTGGATCTTCTCTCAGTTCTTCTGAGTGCAGCTCCTCGCCAACTGAGGCGGCCATGGTGGCGGCTGATCTATGCTCCTGTTGCATCTCTTCTGAGGTGAATGCCTGGCATGGGGGGGATGAAGGGTCACTCAGCATTGTTCTGGTGGCACCATCAGCAGTGCATGTTTTCCCTTCAGAATCTAGGATACCACGACATTCTGGCATTAGTTCAACCATTCACAGTGGCTTAAGCTCATGTTCCATACTATAATGTTGAGTCAGAAGGGGGCCTCCCTTAAGGGAAGAGTTTAAGGGAAAGCACTCAGGGACTTCCTTGTGGGACCCATAAATGATCAATGAGGGGCCCTCGGTGCTCTCTGAGTTTGCTTCTTTTCTTGCGGATGTTTCATTAACCAAACTAGGCGATAGCATCAGTGTTAGTAATGTGGTTTGAGCCACGGTGCTACAGTGGTTAGAGGGCAGTACTGTAGGCTGTTTCTGCTGACTGCCGGCTGACTGCCAACTTGGCAATTCAAATCTCACCAGGCTCAAGGTTGACTCAGCCTTTTATCCTTCTGAGGTGGGTAAAAGAAAGTCTCAAATTATTCAGAGCAATAGGATGACTCTGTAAAACTGCTTAAAGAGTGCTGTTAAGCCACTCTAAAGTGTTATATAAGTCTATGTTCTCAATTTATATTATAGTGCACAGGTGTCAAACTCACAACATTCCATGGTCATCTTGGTTATCCCCCCCCCTTTGCTAACCCGGGGATGCGCATGGCCAGCACATGATGCATCCAGCCCATTAGTGAAGGGCTGGTGCGCCCGGTGCACTCCCGGTGATCAGCACATGTGCATCTTATATGCGTGTGCACACGTGCTGACATGAGATTTGGCTTCTGCGCATGCGCAGGAAGCAAAATCTCACATGAAAACACTCGCGTACATGTGATTTCACCAATTTTCAGCAATTTCTTTGCTTCTGTGCATGTGCCGAAGCCAAAATAAATGCTGAAAATCGGTGCAATTTCACAAGCGTGAGCATCCTTGCATGAGATTTCACTTCCTGCGCATGCACAGAAACTGATTCTTGTGCAGGCACATGCTGGGAATGCAGAGATGCATGCACATCTTCATTTTTCCTAATGGGACAGCGTACCGGAGCATCCATGCTGCAGCCCATGGACCGTGAGTTTGAACACCCCTGTTCTAGTGGTTTTCTTTGTCAGTGTTGGTGGGGGTGAACTTGGAGGTTCTTTGGTTGGATTGTTAACTTCTAGCTTGTTTTGCATTGTTAGCTTGATGTTACCTAGTTTGAATAATGAAACATCTCCCCCCTCCCCCAAAAATCAGCCATGCTCAGATGACACCCAGGACCCTCATTTCCTTGGAAGCTATCAATTGAGAGAACATAAGAACATAAGAAGAGCCATGCTGAATCAGGCCAAAGCCCATCGAGTCCAGCATTCTGTGTCACACAGTGGCCCACCAATTGCCCATGAGGATCTTGAGCAGAAAGAGAATGCAAGACCTTCCCTTTCCCCTGACCCCCAACAAATGGTACTCAAAGGAATCCTGCCTGCCTCAACCAACATAGAGGTGGCACATGGATATCTGAGATAGGTATAGAGAGATAGTATAGTTCTTTCTGAAACAGACCAACATATAGTCAAGCTCTATTTATTGTGCTGGGTGGTGGGAGGACTTCCAAATGGGTGGGACAATTATTCTTATCTCTAGCAAAAATGCCCACACTTCACAAAGATGGATTTTATCCTTCTACCCTCTTCCCCCCAAAATAAGACATCCCCTTATAATAAGCCCAATTGGGCTTTTGAGCGCATGGCAATAAGGCCAAGTGCTTATTTCAATGTTCAAAAAAAGACAGAATCTTATTTTGGGGAAAACACGGTAGTATTTACTCTGAATTCAGTTCTGTTTTATGGAGCCAAGGCATGCAAAATTCAGTGGAAGAGGCTATTAAAAGAGGGGGGAGGGGGTGAAAAAAAAAGACCAAACACCTCTCCAACACTTTATTACATGCTACTAATGTGACAAAGAGCACCCTCTCGGGAGAGGCAAGCACACACACAACCCCCCCCCCAAGCAGATTTCAAATCCAAGAGCCCTCTGATAAACCCAAAGTTCTCCTAACCAAAATTATGTGCCACCTCAAGGGGACCAAATTTTCAAGCATATTTTTCTTCCCACTCAGATAAATTTCTGTCTTTATCTGCCCACTTTCCTATTCCCCAGTAGAATCTATCTCGACCAGAATGTACCACTTTAACTTCCTTCTGTAAGCACATTCCTGCTATTTTATTGTTATTCAGGGGCTTGGGAGAGACATAAGGAACTCTGCATTTTTAGAGGCTGTAGTTGTGTTATTTTAAAAAAACGATTTCCAGACCATGACGTCTAATTATCACATGTGCTGCTGGGGGAGGGGGTTGTGATTTCTCTTTGTGTGTTCTAGATCAGCGTTTCCCAACCGGTGTGCCGCGGCACACTAGTGTGCCGCAAGACACAGCCAGGTGTGCCGCAGAGCTCCTAGGGAAGCTCCAGCTGGGCGGGGCGCTGCGGTGCCGGGGCGGGCTTTCCCGAAACGGACGGAGAATGCCCTCTCTCGCAGCCCCCTGGCTGGGAGCGCTTTCGCTGCGAGAGAGGGCTTTCTCCGTCCGTTTCGGGAATGCCCGCCCGCCCTCTCACGCGCGCGCCGCTCCTCTTTTCTCTCAACCCTCCCTGGCTTCGCTTCTCAATCCCTCCCTCCTTCCGTCTTTCCTTCCCCTCAGCCGTTCTGTCTGGGGGTCTCCCGCTCTTCCCTTCCCCGCCTCCCAGGCTTTGCCTTCACCACCCCCACCCCCTTTTTGGTTGGCAAGGAGTCCTTTGCCGCATCCTGCAGTTCGCACTCGGCTCGAGGCCACTTTCCCTGGCTGCGCTCTTTCTTTCTCTCTCTCTCTCTCCCCCGTAAGCCGGGGGAAGGAAAAAAAAAAGAAACAAAAACTTCTTGCAATGTGCCCGCGCGCGTGCTCGTGCCCGCGCTCATCCCTTCAGCAGCGAGGGAGGGAAGTCAGAGGGCGAGGGAGCGAGCGAGCGCTCTTGTCCTCGGTGCCCTCTGCAGCCTGCCTTCCTTCTTCTTTGCCACCGCTGAGGGACGGAGAGAAGGATAGAAAGGAAAGAGGGAGGGAGAGATAGAAAGGAAAGAGGGAGGGAGGAAAGAGGGAGGGAGAGATAGAAAGAAAATAGATAGAAAGGAAAGAGGGAGGGAGAGATAGAAAGGAAAGAGGGAGGGAGAGATACAATGGAAAGAGGGAGGGAGAGATAGAAAGAAAATAGATAGAAAGGAAAAAGGGAGGGAGGAAAGAGGGAGGGAGAGATACAATGGAAAGAGGGAGGGAGAGATAGAAAGAAAATAGATAGAAAGGAAAGAGGGAGGGAGGAAAGAGGGAGGGAGAGATAGAAAGGAAAGAGGGAGGGAGAGATACAATGGAAAGAGGGGGGAGGAAAGAGGGAGGGAGAAATAGAGTGAAATGGAGGAAGAGATATTTTTTTGTCCAAACTTTTCTTTAGCCCCCCCCACGCCCCCCCGTCCCCCCGTTCAGTGTTCCCCAGGATTTTGAAAATATGAATAATGTGCCGCGGCTCAAAAAAGGTTGGGAAACACTGTTCTAGATGACACGGGGTTGTCTGATACACTGAGATTTGATAAGCATGGTGATTATTTGTAAATAATTACTTGCGCCTATGAGATATCAGCCCTTATCTTAAATGTAAGAAGTGCTTTGCCATCTATCTTCCTGGTAAATTTTAAAGAGGCAATTCAGAAAGATCTGATGGTCTTGCCACTTCACAGAAGAAAAGGAAAAGCGATTGTCTAGGAAACCACAGATTTAAAAAAAATATCTGGAGTTGTTAAAGAATTACATAAAGAACAGGAGTGGTTAAAGTATTTATGTTAACTCAGTTGTTTCTTTTATTATTTGCAAGTTTTAGTATTTGTAGGGGTTTAGGTTCTGATTGCTGGAAATAACCATTCCCCTGTAAAATGAATCCTGAATCCATGGAAAATATATTCTGCCTGTTTTTACAGGTTTAAGTCAATGTTATTTGCATTAGTAAAGCATATGCAATGATATGGATGAGTTAGTTGTTTGTTAATAACAGATGACTTGTCAGCACCTGGGACAGCTCCCTATAAAAGCTATTGTTCCTTCCTTCTTGGGCAACAATTAAAGTGAAATTTGGCATTTCCACAAAGCAGAGAAGCTAAGATATGTGACGGCGCTAATAAGATGAATCTTTTTGTACAGACAGTAGAAACATCTGTATTCATGTAAATAAATGTGGAATAAAAAGGCTTACTTCTGGCACGGTTGAAAGTACAGTGGTACCTCTACTTAAGAACTTAATCCGTTCCGTGACCAGGTTCTTAAGTAGAAAAGTTTGTAAGTAGAAGCACTTTTCCCATAGGAATCAACGTAAAAGCAAATAATGTGTGCAAACTCATTAGGAAAGAAATAAAAGCTTGGAATTTGGGTGAGAGGAGGAGGAGGAAGAAGAGGAGGAGGACAGTCCTCTGGCAGCCCAGAAAAGCCCGAGATGGCTGGGATTAAAGGGGGAATAGTAGGAAACTGGCTGGGCCGTCGTGTTGCTCTCAAATTTCCTGGGAAATTTTTCTGGGCTCAGGTTCTTAAGAAGAGGCAAAAAAATCTTGAACACCTGCTTCTTATCTAGAAAAGTTCTTAAGCAGAGGCATTCTTAAGTAGAGGTACCACTGTAGTATGTAGAGGATACATTCATTTTTACAGTTACGTATGGTACTTAAAAAAACTTGGAAGACCTAATAATCCACAAAGAATTTAATATGCTCACAGGTAGAATTATCCCTATGTTCATCCAGAATGAACCTCCCAAATTTTCTTAACATTATTCTTCTGTGCATTTTAAATGCTAAATAATATTTTAAATGCTAAAGAAGAGAAACATCTCCCATAGACCTTTGGCCAGAATCAATTAGAATTTTGCATGCAGCTCACAAATTTCCCAAATACCATATTCTTATGCAAGTGTCTTTCTGGGAATCAATATTATACAATGATTGTAATGGATATCTTAGGAATGTTCCAATATTTGTTCCAGAAACCTAGGCTGCCAAGCTACTACTGGTTCTGACCTCTGTGACCCAAGCTTTAGCAAATTGGATTAGGAAATATAGGCCTCTACTTAGATTTCTCAGTCCCTGACATTCATGCTCAAAAGTTTTTTTACTGTAGCTGACCAGACTTTTTTAAAAAAAAAACAAAACATTTTTTCCAGCAAATCGAGCTCAATTCCTAACGTCTATATGAGCATAGGACACGATGGGGGTTTTCGGGAATCGTTGATGCACGATTCCATTTTATTATTTCAGCCAGAATTTCTGGAGGACTGAATAATAAACATCGATTTCTGAACAACAATTCCTTTAAATCAATTGAAAGCAATCAGGAATCGATGTTTATGCCCTGGCATTAAAAGCTCTCCAAATTCATCTCAAAATCTCAGAATGCAGCTGCAAGAGCAATCATGGGCTTCCCTAGGTATGCCCATGTTACACCAACACTCCGCAGTCTGCATTGGTTGCCGACCAATTTCCGGTCGCAATTCAAAGTGTTGGTTATGACCTATAAAGCCCTTCATGGCATTGGACCAGAATATCTACGGGACAGTCTTCTGCCGCACGAATCCCAGCAACCAGTTAGGTCCCACAGAGTTGGCTTTCTCCGGGCCTTGTCGACTAAACAATGTCGTTTGGCGGCACCCAGGAGAAGAGCCTTCTCTGTGGTGGCCCCAACCCTCTGGAACCAGCTCCCCCCGGGAGATTAGAACTGCCCCCACCCTCCTTGCCTTCCGTAAAGTTCTTAAGACCCATCTCTGCCGTCAGGCATGGGGAAACTGAGACATCTGCCCCGGGCCTATACAGTTTATACATGGTATGTTTGTGTGTATGTTTGCTTTTAATAATGGGGTTTTTACTCGTTTTTTAAATTATTAGATTTGTTCTTACATTGTCTTTGTTATTGTTGTGAGCCGCCCCGAGTCTACGGAGAGGGGCGGCATACAAATCTAATAGATAGATAGATAGATAGATAGATAGATAGATAGATAGATAGATAGATAGATAGATGGATGGATGGATGGATGGATGGATGGATGGATGGATGGATGGATGGATGGATGGTAGATAGATAGATAGATAGATAGATAGATAGATAGATAGATAGATGGATGATAGATAGATAGATAGATAGATAGATAGATAGATAGATAGATAGATAGATAGATAGATAAATAAATAAAATCGCTGCTGGCAATATAAGGACCATCGCAAAAGAAGACAATTTGGCTTGGCTTGCCATGCAGTTCCCCAGTGAACAATTTTTATAGGCTGAGTTCGCCCACTCTACCTCATAGGCACGTTCAATGAAAAGTTACTGTTCTTAAAATAGGTTTTGCTAGCACCACGGTTGCTATGATACTGTGGGAAGGGGGAGAGAAGGAGTTGGAAAGCCAACCTATGAATAATCATGGGCATATTTTACCCGCCTCTCACATTGTGCAGTGGCTCTATCTCCCCCCTCCCCCCCAGCTCTATTCAATTTAGGCATTTTGATGAAACCTCTGCTTGAAGAGCTGAAACCAACCCCTAAAAGGAGGGGGGATCCCTCCCACTTTGCAGAGGGTCGGAGGGAAACTGCATATGTAACATGCTGCATGGGCTGAAGAGAGAAACATCTGAAGTGTTCATGGGGGAAAGTTCCTTGTGTACTTTGCATGCAAAGAGTTGCCCCTCGGTTAGCATTTAGTGTTTAGATTTATATACCGCTTCACGGTGCTTGATTGATTGATTGATTGATTGATTGGTTGATTGATTGGTTGGTTGATTGATAGGTTGATTGATTGGACTTATATGCTGCCCTTCTCTGAAGACTCACAACATATAAAAGCAATACAAAAAACAATTCTAAAGCCCAATTATAAAACTTATCTAAAAACCCCAAGTCATGATTAGGTCCCACAGAGTTGCCCTTCTCCGGGTCCTGTCGACTAAACAATGTCGTTTGGCGGGTTTCAGGGGAAGAGCCTTCTCTGTGGTGGCCCCGACCCTCTGGAACCAGCTCCCCCCAGAGATTAGAACTGCCCCCACCATCAGGCATGGGGGGGGACTGAGATAACTTCCCCGGGCCTATATTGTTTATGTATGGTATGTTGTGTGCATGTTTTTAAAATTATGGGGTTTTAGTTTTAATTATTAGATTTGTATTGTACATTGTTTTTTCTATTACTGTTGTGAGCCGCCCTGAGTCTATGGAGAGGGGCGGCATACAAATTTAATAAATAAATAAATAAATAAATAAATAAATAAATAAATAAATAAATAAATAAATAAATAAATAAATAAATAAATAAATAAATAAATAAATAAATAAATAAATAAATAAATAAATAAATAAATAAATAAATAAATAAATAAATAAATAAATAAATAAATAAATAAATAAATAAATAAATAAATAAATAAACAGTGGTACCTCTACTTAAGAACACCGCTACTTACAAACCTTTCTAGATAAGAAGCGGGTGTTCAAGATTTTTTTGCCTCTTCTCAAGAACCATTTTCCTCTTACAAACCCAAGCCTCCGAAACTGTAACCGGGAACGGCAGGGAGAAGCCTCCATGGAGCCGCTCTAGGCATCTCCTGGAAGAAAACAGGTCTGGAAAAGGTAGGGAGAGGCCTCCATGGAGCCTCTCTAGGAATTTCCTGGGAGGAAACAGGGCCTCTACCCTCCCTGTGGTTTCCCCAATCGCATGCATTATTTGCTTTTACATTGATTCCTAAGGGAAAAATTGCTTCTTCTTACAAACTTTTCTACTTAAGAACCTGGTCACGGAACGAATTAAGTTCGTAAGTAGAGGTACCACTGTAACCACACTCATTCATGTCACATTCATGCTAACAGCCAGAGCAGAGTGTTAGAGCTCAACGGCTCCTAGTCTGCTGGCAAAGGTGAGTTTTTAAAGCCTTCTGGAAGGCCAGGAAAGTGGGGGCAGTGCGAATCTCCACGCGGAGTTGGTTCCAGAGGGTTGGAGCTGCCACAGAGAAGGCCCTTCCCCTAAGGCCTGCCAGATGGCATTGCTTAGCTGACGGGACCAGGAGAAGGCCGACTTTGTTGGCTCTAACCAGCTGCTGGGATACATGACTCCTTTAAAGCTCTCTCTAAGCAGTTTACCAGAGGAGTGAGCATATTGTCCCCAACAATCTGGCCCTCATTTTACTGACTGTGGAAGGATGGAAGGTTGAGATAACCTTGAGCCTACTGAGATTCTATCTGCTAAACTGCGGGCATTCAGTGATCAGCAGAAGTAGCTTGCAGTACTACACTTTAATCACTGTGCCACCAAAGTTCTAGCCATGCCCAGGTAGAACTGAGAATAATTTTGGTTAAAAGACTCAGGAATACCAATTATTGAATTGCATGTCTAGATAATCTGATGCCATTTAAATCCAATTCACCAGTCCAGAAAAATGTGGTAATTAAAAAAATAAAATAAAAATGAAAAGATGTGGATGTTTTGAAAAGGATTAAGATGTTCTAATATTTTCAGCTTTCTTTGCAAGTTGGGGGGATGAATGATGCAGCTGTTTTTAGAGGCAGGCTAAAAGTAATCTATTGGCCCTTCAAAGAAACATAGAAACATAGAAGACTGACGGCAGAAAAAGACCTCATGGTCCATCTAGTCTGCCTTTATACTATTTCCTGTATTTTATCTTACAATGTATATATGTTTATCCCAGGCATGTTTAAATTCAGTTACTGTGGATTTACCAACCACGTCTGCTGGAAGTTTGTTCCAAGGATCTACTACTCTTTCAGTGAAATAATATTTTCTCACGTTGCTTTTGATCTTTACCCCAACTAACTTCAGATTGTGTCCCCTTGTTCTTGTGTTCACTTTCCTATTAAAAACACTTCCCTCCTGGACCTTATTTAACCCTTTAACATATTTAAATGTTTCGAAGCTGCATCATTTCCTCAGGTATCAATGGAAGTGCCTCTTTGAGGACTATCAACCTGATCAACCTCACAGGGGGGTTGTTTGGGGTACGAATGGGAAGAAGGACTAGTAGGTATGTCATCTTCCACTCCAGAAAGAAACAAACAGGGTATCAGGATATGTAACAATAAATAAATATTAAAATAGGAGACTGAGTGAGGAGGAGAGAGAGAAAAGGATCTGATGGGTCTACAGAGCTGAGCCAGAAATATAAAAATGGTAGCCACCACAATACAATCAACCTGTCAGAAGCAGAAAAAATAAATGAAGTATTGATTGCACTGCCTTGATTGTCCATCTTGACTTTTTTGACACACACCCAATTCCAGGATTTGGAAAGTTTAAGGGGAAAATCCAGGATTTTGGAAAGTTTAAGGGGAAAATCCAGGATTTTGGAAAGTTTAAGGGGAAAATCCAGGATTTGGGAAAGTTTAAGGGGAAAATCCAGGATTTGGGAAAGTTTAAGGGGGAAATCCAGGATTTGGGAAAGTTTAAGGGGAAAATCCAGGATTTGGGAAAGTTTAAGGGGAAAATCCAGGATTTGGGAAAGTTTAAGGGGAAAATCCAGGATTTGGGAAAGTTTAAGGGGGAAATCCAGGATTTGGGAAAGTTTAAGGGGAAAATCCAGGATTTGGGAAAGTTTAAGGGGAAAATCCAGGATTTGGGAAAGTTTAAGGGGGAAATCCAGGATTTGGGAAAGTTTAAGGGGAAAATCCAGGATTTGGGAAAGTTTAAGGGGGAAATCCAGGATTTTGGAAAGTTTAAGGGGAAAATCCAGGATTTTGGAAAGTTTAAGGGGGAAATCCAGGATTTTGGAAAGTTTAAGGGGAAAATCCAGGATTTTGGAAAGTTTAAGGGGGAAATCCAGGATTTGGGAAAGTTTAAGGGGAAAATCCAGGATTTGGGAAAGTTTAAGGGGAAAATCCAGGATTTGGGAAAGTTTAAGGGGGAAATCCAGGATTTGGGAAAGTTTAAGGGGAAAATCCAGGATTTGGGAAAGTTTAAGGGGAAAATCCAGGATTTGGGAAAGTTTAAGGGGAAAATCCAGGATTTGGGAAAGTTTAAGGGGAAAATCCAGGATTTGGGAAAGTTTAAGGGGAAAATCCAGGATTTGGGAAAGTTTAAGGGGGAAATCCAGGATTTGGGAAAGTTTAAGGGGAAAATCCAGGATTTGGGAAAGTTTAAGGGGGAAATCCAGGATTTGGGAAAGTTTAAGGGGGAAATCCAGGATTTGGGAAAGTTTAAGGTTTAGGTTTATTAAATTAACTTTAATTATTTGTGGCTGCTCTTTCTTTCCATTCCTTTTCAAGCCTCCCCATAATTACTCACATCTCAGTGGAATATCTTTAAGTGCAGTTTTGTTTTGGCTACTTCTGCTCTGTCCCGAATAAATCAGGCCAGTAACTCTCTTCCTTATTCTATCTGGTGAAGGGGTTTTTCCCCCCAACACTCAATCAAAGTTTCCCTTTAGGAACACAAGAACATGAGCAGTGCCCAGCTGCATCAGACCTGTGATCTAGCTATTTGGACCGGGAGTCACTGCTCATAGTCACTCATGCCCTCATCACCTCGAGGCTCGACTACTGTAATGCTCTCTACATGGGGCTACCTTTGAAAAGTGTTCAGAAACTTCAGATCGTGCAGAATGCAGCTGCGAGAGCAATCATGGGCTTTCCTAAATATGCCCATGTTACACCAACACTCCGCAGTCTGCATTGGTTGCCAATCAGTTTCCGGTCACAATTCAAAGTGTTCGTTATGACCTATAAAGCCCTTCGTGGCACCGAACCAGATTATCTCAGGGACCGCCTTCTGTTGCACGAATCCCAGCGACCAGTTAGGTCCCACAGAGTGGGTCTTCTCCGGGTCCTGTCAACTAAACAATGTCACCTGGCAGGACCCACAGGAAGAGCCTTCTCTGTGGCGGCCCCAGCCCTCTGGAACCAACTCCCCCCAGAGATTAGAATTGCCCCCACCCTCCTTGCCTTTCATAAGCTGCTTAAAACCCACATCTGCCGCCAGGCAGGGGGAACTGAGATACTCTTTCCCCCTAGGCCTTTACAATTTTATGCATGGTATGGTCTGTATGTATGTTTGGTTTTATAATAAGGGTTTTTAACTGTATTAATATTGGATTGTTATATGCTGTTTTTATTACTGTTGTTAGCTGCCCCAAGTCTACGGAGAGGGGCGGCATACAAATCCAATAAATGAATGAATGAACAAACAAACAAACAAACAAACAAACAAACAAACAAACAAACAAACAAACAAATAGACCAACAGTTTGTCCTCTCAATGACCAGGGGTCAGTCCTTTCCCCCTGCTATTTAATATCTACATGAAACTGCTGGGCAAGATCATCCAAGGGCATGGGGTGAGGTATCATCAGTATGCTGATGATACCCAGTTATACATCTCCACCCCATGTCCAGTCAACAAAGCAGTGGAAGGTGATGTGCCGGTGCCTGGAGGCTATTGGGGTCTGGATGGGTGTCAACAGACTCAAACTCAATCCTGACAAGATGGAGTAGCTGTGGGTTTTGCCTCCCAAGGACAATTCCATCTGTCCATCCATTACCCTGGGGGGGGAATTACTGACCCCCTCGGAGAGGGTCCACAACTTGGGCATCCTCTTCGATCCACAGCTCTCATTAGAGAACCATCTTTCAGCTGTGGTGAGTGGGGTGTTTGCCCAGATTCGCCTGGTGCACCAGTTGTGGCCCTACCTGGACCGGGAGTTACTGCTCACAGTCACTCATGCCCTCATCACCTCGAGGTTTGACTACTGCAACACTCTCTATGTGGGTCTACCTTTGAAAAGTGTTCGGAAACTTCAGATCGTGCAGAATGTGGCCGCGAGAGCAATCATGGGCTTTCCCAGATATGCCCATGTCTTGTCAACTTCCCCCACAGATTAGGACTGCCCCCACCCTCCTTGCCTTTCGTAAACTTCTTAAAACCCACCTCTGCCATCAGGCATGGGGGAATTGAGACATCTCCCCTGGGCCTATACAGTTTATACACAGTATGTTTGTGTGTATGTTTGCTCTTAATAATGGGGTTTTTAGTGTTTTTTAAATTATTAGATTTGTTTTACATTGTCTTTATTGTTGCTGTGAGCCACCCCGAGTCTGCGGAGGGGGCAGCATACAAATTTAATAAATAATAATAATAATAATAATAATAATAATAATAATAATAATAATAATAATAATATAATAATATGGATATCAGAATCTGTTCCACTGTATATTTGAGTATCATTGGGTGGTTTTTTTTAGGATTCATGAAATAGCTAAGATGTACAAAGTACAAGGAACAAACTATGTCCTTTAAGCATTGTTTAAAAGGCAGATTTAAATTTAGAATTCATTGGCTCTTCGTTTGAGCTACTGTCTTCAAGAGACACCCAACCATCAAGATACATGCATTTTGAATGTCAAATTTATGTATCAGTGATGTTCCTTTTCCACTTAATATATGGTCAGTGCAAGGGCAAAGCAGTGATATTTAAAGCTGATGGGTCAATAGCTCCTATAATCCACTTATTACAACAATACTCTCATTAGAGCTGGGATCCAACTGGAAGTTAGGGAGAAAGGGGATGGGGGAAGGTACTACTTCTTTAGATAATTGCAATAAGTCAATGTGATACGAAAGAAACTCAAGAGGCTTCAAGATTTAATGTACTCTGCTTGGCATAATATTGCAGATCTGAAAGACACAAATTATTGCATTAAAGTAGAATTTAATTGGGAAAGGTTAAGATGTAATTGCTGCCTATCTTACTTTAATCGGAACTGGCTTATGAATAGTTATTAAAAATGACACTCCAGGTTAATTTTAAAAAGGGGCTAACATCACTAAGAGTGTAAAATATACCCCTGAGATCCCAGGCATCTATTATTTTGAAAAGGACTAACATGGCTTTACTCTTGGCAAACCATTACTTGGTTGGTTATACTGTGTATATGCATACAATGAGAATAAAGTATTATTTCTTTTATTTTATTATTTGCCTTCTCCTGCTTGTATGACAATAGACAATTTCAGTATGACAACCACAGTAGTCTCTAGCATTGATGACAACAACGAGACTTATTAGACCTCAGGTCACACTGTATTTGTTATTTGGTATTAGTCTGCTTGTTGCTTTGGGGAAATCTCAGTTCTTAGAGATTCGGTCAGTACCATTAAAGACAAATATTTTTTGTAATATATTACATTGGCTGCCCATCAGTTTCCGGTCACAATTCAAAGTGTTGATCATGACCTTTAAAGCCCTACATGGCATTGGACCAGAGTACTTCCGGAACTGCCTGCTACAGCACGAATCTCAGCGACCGATAAGGTCCCACAGAGTTGGCCTTCTCTGGGTCCCGTCGACTAAACAATGTCGTTTGGCAGGCCCCGGGGAAGAGCCTTCTCTGTGGTGGCCCCGGCCTTCTGGAACCAACTCCCCCCAGAGATTAGAACTGCCCCCACCCTTCCTGCCTTTCGTAAACTACTTAAGACTCACTTATACCGCCAGGCATGGAGGAGTTGAGACACCTTTCCCCCAGGCTTTTTTTAATACTTTGTTTTATGTTTGATATGAATGTTGCTGTTTGGTTTTTTAAAATAATGATAGGGTTTTATATGTTTTTAATATTAGATTTGTTCCACTGCTATATTGTTTTTATTCCTGTTGTGAGCCGCCCCGAGTCTTCGGAGAGATACAAATCTAATAAAATAAATAATAAATAAAAACAAATATTGGGAACCTACTGGGAATATTTTATTTTTTTATTTTATTTATTTTATAAATAAATAAAATTTATTTATTCTCAGGGCGAATAAGTTTATTTAGACTCAGGGCGGCTTACAACATGTTAGCAATAGCACTTTTAAACAGAGCCAGCATATTGGCCCCACAATCCGGGTCCTCATTTTACCCACCTTGGAAGGATGGAAGGCTGAGTCAACATTGAGCCAGTGATGAGATTTGAACTGTTGACCTGCAGATCTAGCAGTCAGCTTTAGTGGTCTGCAGTACTGCACCCTACCTGCTGCACCACCTCGGCTCAGATATATTGTCCAAGCAATATCCCAGATATTTAAAGCAGCCATTCACAAAAGCTGTTTTGTCTTAAAGCCAAATCTTAATTTGATCCTGAAAGAACCGATGCATAGCATCTCAAATAATTAGTTTGGTAGCCCAAAACAAGGTATTTTATATCTAAAAAGCAGGCACAGGTTGTCCTCAACTTACAACAGTTCATTTAATGACCAAAGTTACTGTTGGTATGTCTCGGTATAGCTAGGCTATGAGACCTTTGACATACACTGAGCAGAGAATTTAAACAGAGTGTGGTTGTATGGCAAAGCCCAAGAAAAAAGAGACACAGACTTAGTTATGCTTAATAAGTACTATTCACATATATACAAAACAGAAACAATCCATAACAAGCACTAAGCCATACAATATAATAAGCACTAGGCAAATACACTCCCCCCTCAAGGCAAAGCAAAAGTGAATGAGCGTTAAAGCATCATTGAGGGAAGGAGTACTGGCGCCCTCTTATGGCGAACCAGCCCAAAATATTTAAAGTGAAAATACAAGAGACTACAATAGGTAGTTTACAATGGCAAACCCTAACAACCATGTAGCTTGTACTAACAGTTACAAAGCTTTTTTTTCTTCCTACACATGTGCAGAAGCAAAATTGTGCGATGGGAATGTACATGCGCAAGTGAGCATAGCGAACCCGCCCCTGGGTCACACAATCACCACTGGTGGCCTTATGACAAGCAAAGTCAATGGGGAAGCCAGATTCATTTAACAGCCATGCTACTAACATAATAACTGCCCTGATTCACTTAACAACTGCTGGAAGAAATGTCATAAACTGGGACAAAACTCACTTGAGAACTGTCTCATTTAGCAGCAGAAATGTTGGACTCAATTGCGGGCACTAGTTAAGGACTTGCATCTCAAGTTTGCACACAGATCAAACTTCCTAGGAACCATACAGGAGTAGGAGAGGATATAATTCAAGGCAAGACATTATGAGCCACGGCGGCACAGTGGTTAGAGTGCAGTACTGCAGGCTACTTCTGCTGGCTGCACTTTGGCAGTTCAAATCTCACCAGGCTCAAGGTTGACTCAGCCTTCTATCCTTTCCAGGTGAGTAAAATGGGGACTCAGATTTTTGTGGGCAAGAGGCTGACTCTGCAAACAGCTTAGAGAGGGCTGAAAAGTATTATGAAGTGGTATATATTGTGTTTTATATATAAGAGCCTGTCTTTTAGTTTTTGAACCCTGAAATCAGTGCTTGGCCTTATTGTCATGCACTCAAAAGTCCGATTGGGGTTATTATCAAGTGATGTCTTATTTTGGGGGAAAACAGGGTAAATTCTACAGGGTAATTCTACCTTGCCAACCTGAGCATCTTCAAAGAAGGACTTGAAAAACTTTTTGTCTGATGTCTAGAAGAGTCATCACCCCCTCCAGGTCAAATTATTGTGTAGCCAACAGGGGACAATATTTTTCACTGCAAAGTCAGCCATAAAAATGAATTGATGTTAATGGTCTCTGGCCTCATTCCTAGAGTCGTTTATCCCCTTCCTTTATGGCCACATATTTTTTTCCTTTTTTTTTAGCTTTAACATCACACAAATGCAATGGCAACCACAGAATTAAAAGACACAAAATAGCGTAATGGTAGACGTGCTGGGTAGCCACTATCCTTGTTCAGAAGTCAGAAGGAAACAACAATTCATCCAGATTACCTACGTTTCTTCAACACTCCGTGGCTTGCATTGGCTGCCGATCAGTTTCCAGTCACAATTCAAAGTGCTGGTCATGACCTTTAAAGCCCTACATGGCATTGGACCAGAGTACCTCCGGAACCGCCTGCTACCGCATGAATCCCAGCGACCGATAAGGTCCCACAGAGTTGGCCTTTTCCAGGTCCTGTCGACTAAACAATGTCATTTGGCGGGCCCCAGGGGAAGAGCCTTCTCTGTGGTGGCCCCGGCCCTCTGGAACCAACTCCCCCCGGAGATTAGAACTGCCCCCACCCTTCCTGTCTTTCGTAAACTACTCAAGACTCACTTATACCGCCAGGCATGGGGGAGTTGAGACACCTTTCCCCCAGGCTTTTTTATACTTTGTTTTATGTTTGCCATGAATGTGCTGTTTGGTTTTTTAAAAATATTGATAGGGTTTTATATGTTTTTAATATTAGATTTGTTCCACTGCTATATTTTTATTACTGTTGTGAGCCTCCCCGAGTCTTTGGAGAGGGGCGGCATACAAATCTAAATAATAATAATAATAATAATAATAATAATAATAATAATAATAATATGTCCATAATGACAACAGGAAAATTGGTAGTGGAGGGAAAGACACAAATACAGTGGTACTTCTACTTAAGAACTTTTCTAGATAAGAACCGGGTGTTCAAGATCTTTTTTGCCTCTTCTTAAGAACCATTTTCTACTTAAGAACCCGAGCCGGGAAAAATTTCCCAGGAAATTTGAGAGCTGCACAAAGGCCTGGATAGTTTCCTGCCATTCTCTCTTTAATCTTGGCCATCTCAGGCTTTTCTGGGCCAAACCTAGGAGTCACCACAGTGGCTTCAGCCAAACCTAGGAGTCACCACAGTGAAGGAAAGGCGCCAGCTACAAAGCGAGTGAGCGAGAGAAGAGGGGAGCAGATAGCAGCAGCAGCAGCTGCCTTTCAGTCAAAGGAGTGAGAGGTTCCCCACTCTCAACCGCCTGGGTTTCTCTCTCTGGCGCAGTGTATGGGAGGCAGCATTGCGCCAGGTGTATGGTAGGCACATGCTCCTCCTCGCCGCCTCAGAGTCCCTCTTTTTTTTTAAGCCTTAAAGTTTTGGATTTTTTTGATTCCCCTCACCTCACCTTCTTCCTTGAGCAGAGACTGTCCTCCTCCTCCTCTTCCTCCTCCTCCTCCCACTCAAATTCCGAGCTTTTATTTCTTTCCTAATACGTTCGCACACATTATTTGCTTTTACATTGATTCCTATGAAAAAAATTGCTTCTACTTACAAACTTTTCTACTTAAGAAACTGGTCATGAAACGAATTAAGTTCTTTAATAGAGGTACCACTGTATAGGGCAGGGGTGGGCAATTAATTTTGCCATGGGGCCGCATGAGAAATTGGGATGGTTTTAGAGGGCCGGACTAATATAATTAACTCAATTCTACCCAATACTGTATATTATTGGGTAGAACTGAGTTAATTATATTATTATTATATATTATATATTATATATTATATATTATATATTATATATTATATATTATATATTATATATTATATATTATATATTATATATTATATATTATATATTATATATTATATATTATATATTATATATTATATATTATATATTATATATTATATATTATATATTATATATTATATATTATATATTATATATTATATATTATATATTATATATTAATTATATATTATATATTAAACACCCGGTTCTTATCGAGAAAATTTGGACAGACCTCCGCAGGCCGGTCACAGACAGCAGGCGGGCTACATCCGGCCCTCAGGCCGCATCTTGCCCAGGTCTGGTATAGGGGATTGTTAAAGGTGTGAAGATGGTGAAGGGACTAAACGGGGAACCTTTTTTGTCTCAGGTGCCAAAAGAATGTGCACTCACAATAACATGTGCAGGCACGCCCACACCCATAATGCAATGCCCTCCCCCCACACATACACACAACCCATGTGCTGCCCCCCTGTGCATGTGCACAGCCGTCATTGAAACCTCCAAACTTCGGGTAGGCCGTTGGGCTGTTTTTCACTCTCCCCAGGGTTCAGGAAAGCCTCCTGAAGCCTGGGAATGGCGAAAAATGGGCCAAAGGGCCAACTGGAAGTATAGAAATGAAACAGAAGTGGAGCCCATTTCATCCGCAGCCATCAAGGCTTTCCTGATGGCTGCTGTAGCCAATAATAGAGCTCTGGATCGATCCAGAGCTCTGTTATCAGCTGCAGAGGCCTTTCCTAAAGGCCTTTCCTGAAGGCTTTTCTAGCTGATAACAGAGCTCTGGATTGATGTGGAGCTGTCAGAGGCCTTCAGAAAAGCCTTGCTGGCTGCAGAAGAAATGTGCCGAGGTGTACACAACTGTCCAAAGCCGAAGAAGTTCCTGAAGACTTCTGACAGTGAAAAGGAGGCTGGGGATGATGCACACAAGTGAACATCCGGTTGGCCCATTGAGCTGTTTTTGTGATCCCCATGTTTCAGGAGGTTTTCCTGAAGACTGGAGAGAGTGAAAATGGCCGAAAGGAAGTCCAAAAATCAGCTGGCCAGAGTGTGCATGTGTACTGGAGCTGACATAGAACAACACCTCACATGCCCTCAGATATGGCTCTGCCATGCCACTTGCCATAGGTTCACCATCACTGGACTAGAGTTTTCTCCCACTCTTGTTAATTTTTATTATGGAGCCAGAGGCAGTCTAATTTGAAGCAAAAGGTATTTACCAGGCCCAACTAAGCCTCCTTCAAAGAAACATTTGCTAATATTCAACTTCTGATCCTTCATTATGAGATGACAGAATTTTAGAATTGTCTGGTTACAATACAACCCAACCAGTGACTTGAAGAAAGTAGGAAAGAAACATCCTTTTTAAAAACTACTTGTATATAATACCTGCATTCAAAGCGCTAATAAATATTTCTTCACCCAGAGGGTCGTTGGTTTATGGAATTCACTTCCAGAAGAGGTCGTGACAGCTGTCAGCCTGGATAGCTTCAAGGCAGGATTAGACAGATTCATGGGTGCCAAGTGTATTGGTGGTTATTGAAATGGATGTCCAAGTGCCACCTCTATGTTGGTTGAGGCAGGCAGGATTCCCTTGAGTACCATTTGTTGGGGGTCGAGGGAAAGGGAGGGTTTTGCCTTCTCTTTCTGCTCAAGTTCCCCATGGACAATTGGTGGCCCACTGTGTGATACAGAATGCTGGACTTGATGGGCTTTGGCCCGATTCAGCACGGCTCTTCTTATGTTCTTATATTGTCTAACTGATTTTGACCTCATTTGTCAGGTTTATACAGTATTCTTTCAAAATGGGAAAATTTGTGCGCCTTCCAACGCACAAATCCCAGCATCCGGTGAGGTCCCACAGAGTTGGTCTTCTCAGGGTTCTGTCAACCAGACAATATCGGCTGGTGAGGCCTAGGGGAAGAGCCTTCTCTGTGGGGGCCCCGGCCCTCTGCAACCAGCTCCCCTCAGAGATTTGCACTGGCCCCACCCACCTTGCTTTCTGAAAAAGTTTGAAGACTCATCTTTGCCGCCAGGCCTGGGGCCATTAGATCTCCCCTCCCCGACCAACGAATGTGTTTAGAATAATCTATGGATTGAGTGACTGAGAATTGAATGTTTTTAAGTTTTTAGGATGTTTTTAAAGTCTTTTAACTGTTATTAATTGGATCAAAGTTTTATTATGTATTCTATGTTTGTTGTGAGCCACCCTGAGTCCACGGAGAGGGGCGGCATACAAATCCAATTAATAAATAAATAATAAATAAATAAATATAAGCCCAGGAGGTGAATTTGGAATAGATCGCCCAGGTTATAAAGGTGTTTGGGGTTTAAAAAATTAAGGGCCTTTTTGTAGAAAAATATTAATCAGGGGTTGCTACTCATATTTGAAGGGGGAAAAAAGATTTCCAGGACAGAATTAAATACCCAGAACATGGAAGGTTGAAGAGAGTTAGAATTGCAATGAAAATGAATCTTGTGAGTTGTGTGAGTTGACAACATGGACAAGGTGGACAAAGATTCGGGTGTGGAAAAATGAGGCTCCAAATATTATCCCGCCAGAGTGAAATCATATCTTTAATTCCCACTGTCAGCTTCAGGTGGTCTGGAATCCATCTCTTGTTTGAATCAATTCAGTATTGGCTTCCCAAAACTCTCCTAGCAAAAGATGACAAGCATTGTGATTCTATCAAATCTAGAGAGTCTCTGTTTGAAGAAGGCTCGATTTCGGGGGAATTGGAGCAAAGGAGGAGGTGGAAGGGTGAAGGATAAACTGGACACCTTTACACCTTCATTATAACATAAAAAAGGGCACTCATTTAAGATGGCAAGAAGAAGCCACTCATTCTAATACTGTTGCGACAAGGAAGTGATGTATAGCCATTGTGATTCCACAGAGCTTTATCCTATGCTCCATAAAATTTGTCTATTCCATTTTTTAAATGAATGAATTTGGCAGCTGCCACTGTTATTTTCTGAACCTAAGTTCTCTAGTTGTCTCCAACCTTGGCAACCTTAAAACTGGGGGACTTCAACTCCCAGAGTTCCTCCTTAAGTCCACAAGTCTTAAAGTTTGCCAAGGCTGGAGACCCCAGCTCTAGTTTCACTATGCACTGCACTCTCTTTGAATCATCCTCAATTCCTCCCCCTTTTATAATTCTGTTTCCACTCGAAACAGAATATGCTACGAAAATAGACTAACAATCCTGGGCCTAGAAAGCCTAGAACTACGGCGCCTAAATCACGATTTGAGTATTGCCCACAAGATCATATGCTGTAACGTCCTACCGGTCAATGACTACTTCAGCTTCAATCGCAACAACACAAGAGATTTAAACTTAATATTAACCACTACAAACTTGACTGTAAAAAATATGATTTCAACAATCGAGTTATCGAAGCGTGGAACTCATTACCGGACTCAATTGTGTCAACCCCTAACCCCCAACATTTCTCCCTTAGACTCTCCACGATTGACCTCTCCAGGTTCCTAAGAGGCCAGTAAGGGGCGTACATAAGTGCACTGGTGTGCCTTTCGCCCCCTGTCCAATTGTCTTTCCTTTCTTTCACCTATCATATATATTCTCTTCCTTTCATATATCCTCTCCTCTAAGTTCACTTTTACCCTTATATATATTACCACATGCCTATTTTTCTTCCTATGTATTTGTGTATTGGACAAATGAATAAGTAAGTAAGTAAGTAAGTAAGTAAGTAAGTAAGTAAGTAAGTAAGTAAGTAAGTAAGTAAGTAAGTAAATAAATAAAATAATTGTGTAGGGTAACAACGAGAGAGAAGTGTTTCCCTTCCCTCTCTCCAAAGCATGCAAAATATTATTCACATCCATCTCTTCTTAGTTCACGCCCCACCGTTGCCCTTAATTTATGGGGCTACAGCAATTTCCCCGAACCCTTAGGAAGAATAGGGCAACGGTCTGATGTAACAAATCCTGGAAGAGTGTAAATGAGATGAAAAGTATGTATGAGCTTCACAGTTAAGACCCTACTCTCAAAGACAACAGAATCATGGAAGGTTGAAACATTGATTGTATTTATTTATTAAAGTGATATGCCATTGAAGCAACTCTGGAAAAGCTTCATAGAATTCTAGGAACCACAGAATTGGGGTAAGGAAGCTGTTGAGGTTAGCCTTCTGTTTAGTGCAGGGATTGAAATAAAACTCAACTGCAGCATGACCAACAACTGTATAATGGAGTGCGTGTCATTTCTCTCCCTTTGCCTCAGGCAACACACTATATTGAATCAACGCCACATTCCTGTTGCCCTTTTCTGGACCTTATCTATGTGCACTAAGCCATCTAGCATCATTATTTAACAGCTCTCTCCAGGTTCTAAGAGGAAGGAAGGGATACAATACCACAAAGATCGCTTCCACTTGCCTTGTTCCATAATTTCCAGGAGGCCTTTCTTAATTAGCTCGTCCCGGCTTTGCCTTGTGGATGTCTTCTTCTCTAACACTGCAAAAAGGGGGGGGGGGGGGTTGTGATTATGATCAACATGGAACATCAGAGTTGACAGTCAATGGAAATGAACCGTCTAAGAAGACTGCATGAATGAATGATGTCCAGCTTGAAATATGGCATAGTGAATGGAAGACCACCAGTAAAAATCATTTTTCCCCTCCGTTTTTTTTTTTCAAACTGTATCAATGATTCCTAATTTTTTGTATTCCATTCTTCATCAAGCAGTTCAGGGGACTAGTTCAATCATTTAGAGCTAGCAGTCGTTCTTAAACCCGCATCTTTCAGGGGGGGAAATTGGATAGTTCCACCTACAACCAGCATGTCAACATTGGCTGAAGAGAACAGAAATTACATTGAAGTAAGTCAGGTCAGGAAAGTCTGATTTAGGATACAAATCCAGTTTTTCCCAATTGATACATCAGAATATACAGCAAACTGGTTATATTATGCAGGTCAAATATTTTGCTTTCTGCAAACAAATTGAACCCACACTATTCTCTTAATCCTCCATCAAATCACATAGAAACATAGAAGACTGACGGCAGAAAAAGACCTCATGGTCCATCTAGTCTGCCCTTATACTATTTCCTGTATTTTATCTTAGAATGGATATATGTTTATCCCAGGCATGTTTACATTCAGTTACTGTGGATTTACCAACCACGTCTGCTGGAAGTTTGTTCCAAGCAACTAATGCTCTTTCAGTAAAATAATATTTTCTCATGTTGCTTTTGATCTTTCCCCTCAGATTGTGTCCCCTTGTTTTTGTGTTCACTTTCCTATTAAAAACACTTCCTTCCTGAACCTTATTTAACCATTTAACATATTTAAATGTTTCGATCATGTCCCCCCTTTTCCTTCTGTCCTCCAGACTATGCAGATTGAGTTCATTAAGTCTTTCCTGATACGTTTTATGCTTAAGACCTTCCACCATTCTTGTAGCCCGTCTTTGGGCTCGTTCAATTTTGTCAATATCTATTTGTAGGTGAGGTCTCCAGAACTGAACATCTCTAAGACTTTCAAGTCCTACTATCCCACTCAATGAGAAGACCTAAAGCAAGGTTACATATATTTTTTTTCTTCTGCATGCTCACATTTGCCAACCGGTCAGGAAGGTAAGTCAAAACTATCCCTAGGAAGGATGATGAAAGAAGGATAAAGCTGAAAGGAACCAACAGGTCTTGCTGAGAGAAATTTAGTAAAGACTAAACTGCAGGCAGGAAATCTCAGTTTGGTTCAGTTCTCTGTAGGGACATTGCTGGCCCACGTGAAGCAGTTCATAGTTAGACAGAGCTATTGGCAGCTCTCTGGAAAAGGGATCACAAGAAGTAAGAATATTTCGGACAAGAACAAGTTAGACTACATGTGATTCTTCCTCATTAATATCATTACAAATATAAAAGCATAAACTACAAACCATTATGACAGGGTCACAAAAGAGAGAGACATACATACATACATACATACATACATACATACATACATACATACATACATATATATATAGAGAGAGAGACAGAGACAGAGAGAGAGAGAGAGACAGAGAGACAGAGAGAGAGACAGACAGAGAGAGAGACAGAGAGAGAGACAGAGAGACAAAGAGAGGGACAGAGAGAGACAGAGAAAGAGAGACAAAGAGACAGAGAGAGAGAGAGACAGAGAGAGAAACAGAGAGACAAAGAGAGAGACAGAGAAAGAGAGAAAAAGAGACAGAGAGAGAGAGAGAGACAGAGAGACAGAGAGAGACAGAGAGACGGAAAGAGTATAAAGAAGGAAAAAAATATGAAGGAGGAGGAAGAGGAGGATGGGGATGGAGAAATGAGATGGAGATGGACTGAGCAGAGAGGTCTAATCAATTCTGAGATGTTTAGCTTTGTTGAAATCATCCATGTTGAGCTAGATATTGCCACCCGTTGTCCTTTGTCAGCCTAAAAATAGCATTTGGGGGCAAATGGTTGGAGTGTATGCAGGGGTGGGCTATTGCCCAGGCAGTGAGAGAACGCAGTGGGGTAGCAAAAATGGAGCTCCACCCCAGAGCACCCAACTTGCACTGAAAGATGTTGAAAGAAAATGCAGGGCTTCCTGCATAAGCCACGCCCACAGTGTGGTAGGAAAAAATTTGGTAGCCCTTCGCTGCATTTATGTGTAGACATATCCAAGACTTTCCTAAAGCTACAGAAAAGTCTCTGTTTTAAATGCTCTCAAATTTATTACAGTATATTTTTTCCTGAACTATAATAAATTAGGCTTTTAAAAAAAAAATGCCATAATTCTTTCTCTCTCTCTTTTTTTCGGTCTTCCACTGGAAATATTGTTAGATATTGCAGGCTACCTCCAAAGTTTTATT
Source organism: Erythrolamprus reginae (assembly GCF_031021105.1). NCBI lineage: Eukaryota > Metazoa > Chordata > Lepidosauria > Squamata > Dipsadidae > Erythrolamprus > Erythrolamprus reginae. The sequence continues at coordinate 16,118,908 of NC_091952.1, forward strand.
TTCTTTTATTTACTGTAAACCGTGAATAAAGCCCATCAAAGCCATTTATCCTGAGTATTTTGTCTATATCTCCTACTGAAAACTCCTGCCTTGCCCTCAAATAGCACTTTTGGCAACCACACTATAGGTAATCCTCA